>NC_135726.1:11200529-11432275 GCF_964656455.1 Halichoerus grypus
AATAAATAAAATCTTTTAAAAAATAAAAATAAAAAATAAAAAAAATAAAAAGAAATGAGCTACCAAGCCATGAAAAGACATGAAGGAACCTTAAAAACATATTACAAACTGATAAAAGCCGATCTGAAAAGGCTACATACTGTATGATTCCAACCATATGACATTTGAGAAAAGACAAACTTATAGAGAGAGTAAAAAAAAAAAATCAGTGGCTATCAGGGGTTAGCAGAGAGGGAGGGATAAATAGATGGGAGCACAAGGAATTTTTAAGGAAAAGGAACTATTCTGTATGATACTATAGTAACAGATACATGTCATTATACATTTGTCAAAACCCATAAAATGTACAAGACCAAGAGTGACCCCTCATGTAAACTATGGACTTTGGGTAGTGATGTGTCAATATAGGTTCATCAACTGTAACAAAAGTACCACTCTGGTTCAGGATGACGACAGTGGGGAAGGCTGTGCATGTGTGGGAACATGGGTATATGGGAATGTTTTATGCTTTCTGCTCAACTTTGCTGTGAACCTAAAACTACTATAAGAAACGAAGTCTATCTAAAAGGGAAAAAAATGATAGATTTGGGGATTTTGGAATATTTACTGTATATTTCATAACAATACAGAATTACTGTTAATTAATTTAGATTTGGTAATGCTGTTGTGGCTGCTTTTAAAACTTAGTAATAATTCTTTAATTGAGAAATACAATATTTCTCTGGCTGTTAGTGACTAAAATGCTCTGAAATATTTCCTTTCATGTCCTATTTATCTGAATATGATTTACTTATTTAGTTCACAGAGCATATTTATGCATGAGCATATAAGGACATGCATATCTATATGTGTTAATAATACTAGAGTGAGGTGGGCACTTCATCCACTTTTTAATAAGATGAAAAAAAAGCACTGCTAACAGTATGTGACACAAGGAAGAAGGTGAAAATGGTGGGAAATGCAGATGTAAATAGCACACTTTTATCTGTTAATAACTGTCTTGCTTTAAAATATGTATTATTTTTCTGAAGATTCTTTTTATACTTCATGTTTCAGGTTTCATCATTTTCATGGAAGATAAATACTTGTTTTACTTCAGTTCTCTGCTGAATGGGGTATTAATACAGTGTATATTCATCTTTTGAAGAGTATGTATCCATATTCTAGGAGAAATGAGTTCATCTGCTTCTATTTCTTCATAAATATCTAAAAATTGTGATACCTAACCATGAAGTGTTATATATTGTCAAAATTATCATTGCCCTTCAGAATTCAAATGTATAAAGAAATCTCTGGTTTTGTTTGAAAGAGTTCAGTATCTCCTCTTGTCTGGCTCTGAGGGACACCACACAAGGTCCTGGAATGTTCCCCTAGCATATGCCATTGTTCACATCTGCTTCTGTTAATGTCCAGCCCTAAACAATAACTCATTATCTGCATACTTGCTTGGATATTTGTTTTTCATATCTGAAAGTAAAATGCTTTTTCTTCTTGCTTTTTTAAAAATGTTTCTTAAAAACTAAAGTCAGGGCGCGCCTGGGTGGCTCAGTCAGTTAAGCGTCTGCCTTCGGCTCAGGTCATGATCCCAGGGTCCTGGGATAGAGCCTCACGTCATGCTCCCTGCTCAGAGGGGAGCCTGCTTCTCCCTCTCCTCCCCACTCATGCTCTCTGTCACTATTTCTGACTCTCTCTTTCTCAAATAAATAAAAAAAAAAACTTAAAAAAAAACTAAGGTCAGAAGGGGGATCTGTAATACACTGTGGCTCTCATATGCTGCCATAACCATGTAACATGTAAATCTTCTGGTTTAGCTGTGACAAAACCTCAGTGTGAAAAGTAAGGATACTAGACTCTAACTTTTAAACAGGCTTCAGTGTCAAGGGCCCTAATACACTTGTAGTAAGAAAACCTCTTTGATCATGTTAAGACTCCCTAAAAACCTCCATCCATAGGTGGTGTTTGTGTCACTCCATCTCTTTGTTCATGAAACATGCAGACAGTATAAGAAACTGAAATATCAGCCAATCCAAACAGAAATGTTAAAATTATGTCTGAGTTCTTTTCTTCCAGGCCAATAATTCAGAAATCTAGTTTCAAATTAAGATAATAAAAGCCTTCAACTGGTGGGATGTAAAAAGGGAACATCCATTTGAAAGTTGGGAACTTTCTCCATTGAGTGAAAATAAAATTGAATTTTGAAACTCCAAAGCAGGCAATGTCATTTCAGCATATTGCTGGGCTTTACAGCAAATGTTACATACTCAAATTCATATAAATAAATTTTCATTCATTTTCCATTATTTGTAGCAATTTCTGACCATATTTTTTACCTTTGTTCCTGCTGCTTACCACTCTTCGTCATCTAAACTCCAGGTCTATCGTTTTACATGCTATTACCCGGCATATTAAAAATATCTGTCCTTGGAGTTCTCTGCCTTAAACACATACCACCTAGATTATCACATCGGACTCCTTGTCATTCACATCGCAGCATAACTACCACCTTTGAAAAGCATGTCATTCCATCTAAAGCAGTTCTAATCTACCACCAGTTATTCTCCTTTTAGTACATGGTTTTCATTTACTTAAAAGCACTAGTAATGTTCACATACATACAGTTTTATCTACTTATTATATATGAACTTTTTGTCTATAAACACAAATATGAATTTCAGGAGAGCAAGGGCCCAGTCAATTTGCAGCACCTCTCCTAACTCAGAGCCATTCACCCGGATAAATACAAAGTAAGTGTCTGTTAAATGAATAAAATAATCTATAAACATAGTACAGAAGGTCTCATGAAGGTCACATAACAGTATGTACTTTTTTTTATGTGTGCCAAAGAAAAATTACAGTTACAGCTGACAGCTCTTAGAAGGTGGGAATTAGGAGAAGGAGGGAGTTACAAGGCCAATGAGAACACCTCTTAAAAGAAGGCCTCAAGGAGGCAGGGCTTCTGAACTGTGGTATGTAAGAGCCCAGCAAAACCCCTCTGCAGAAAGCAACATTACAACTAGACAAAAATGACCAAAACAACCATTTTGGCAGTCTGGAGAGCAAGCAGAGGTACATAAATAAATGGAGAAAAACTGATTCAAGAACAACTACCAAACCTGAGGCAAGAACAGTGGGACTTGATGGAGCTTTCATTTGGAGCTGCTTTCATCTGCCTCACTCCTACGCCATCAGCCTGGCTAAGCAGGAAGGAGCAGCTTCTCTGCTAGAGGGCACTGACTTAATTTGGATCAGAGAGTAGAAAAATCCCAAAGTCCTGGCCATTGTCCACAACAGCAGCAATCCTGGTGGCAAACAACGAGGTTATTTAAAATACAGCTAGCACAAGGTTACAGTTCTGGTTGAGACAGGCAGCAGCCTGCCTGGTTGGCCAGAACTTAACAGGGATCATGGAATGAGATACTGGTGGCCCTTGATACGCTCCCAAATATCTCAAGCAAACATGATAGCCACGTGTGTGCAAAACTGCAGACACTCAGGATGTACTAGAGGGGATCCTAGTTAGCCCAGTATCCCTCTTTGGATCATAAGGACTTAGGTCTTCCCAGAGAAACTACAAGGGGACCCAGCAGAAAATTTAAAACCAGGGTAGACTTAAAAATTGCCAGGACTTTGCCTATTGTTCTCCAACACACAACAGGTAAACAAATGAATGCGTCTGTGTTCCAAAAAAATGTTGTTTACAGAAACAGGTGGTTGGACCAGATTTGGATCCATAGGCCATTGTTGGCTGACCACTGCTCTAAAAAATAAGCTAACTTACTGTGACATGAAACAGATCACTGGTTGTGAGGTTTTGAAGGGGGCAGGAGTAAAAGACCATGAGGAAACTTTCGGGGGCTGACAGAAATAGTAATCATCTTGATTGTGGTGATTGTTTCACAGGTGCAAACATACATTAAACTGTAAGAAAATGTGAATTTAAAATAGGTGCAGTTAATTTTATGTCACTTATACCCAAATAAAGTTATTAAAAATCAATTTTACCACATTAACAGAAAAAAAATAGAACCACCATATGGCTATATCAATAGATGCATAAAAAGTATTTTTTTTCAAATTTGACACTCCTTCCTGGTGTAAAAAATACTTGACATATAATCAGTAAAAGCAGTTATTATTATGGGAGACAGTGGCATAATAGAAAGGTATAGTAGAAATAACACTGGCTTTTGAAACAGGTAGGCTATTATTCAAGTCCAAACTAAGCTATTTATAACTGTATAAATTAATGCCAATAATAGTTCTTTATTGGCCTATCTTGTAATCATTAGAAGAGCTTACATAATGTGTATTGTAGAACTCCTGACTAAGAGTGGGTAGCCATTACTGTTGTGGTATTCTAAATTTAACATTTTAAAATCCATACAGATCCTGGCATGCTGTGCCCAATAGACCCATCAATAATTAATAATAATGAGTTAGTTACATTTTAAAACTATTTATTATGTCAATTTTCAATCATATAGAGAAAATAGATAATGAATTTTCATGGGCTCAAAACAATTTCCACAGTAATCAGTACTCCCTTTGGTTTGTTTTGTTTTTTGGCTGGAGTATGCCAGAATGACTTCTAGACATCATAGCATTTTCCCTGTAAATACTTAAATATGTGTGAGATGGATTTTTTTTAATTGAAGACTTTTCAACGTTAGGACCTTGTATTAGTTTGCTAAAGCTGCCATAACAAAGTATCACAGACTGGATGGCTTAAACAACAGACATTTTCTCACAATTCTGAGGCTATGTCTAAGTTCAAGATGTTGGCAGAGTTGGTTTCTTCTGAGGCCTTCCTGTTTGGCCAACTTGATGGCCATCTTCCCATTGGGTGCCTATATCCTAGGCACCCAATGTGGTCTTCCCTCTATGGGTGCCTATATCCTAATTTCCTCTTCTAAAAGGACATGAGTCATATTGGAATTGGGCCCATTCTTATAACCTCATTTTACCTTAATGACTTCTTTAGAGTTACTGAGGGTTAGGACATCAACATTAGAATTTTGGGAGGACACAATCTAGCACAAAAGAGATCTATAAAGTGATAGAGAACTGTAATGGCCACAGAAGTGTATGGCTTGGATATCCTGCAATGAACTGCGTCATCTGATGGCAGCCCCCAGCTGCTATACCCTGAGATCTGCTGCAGTGTTTACACTGAAGCCACACTATCTCTGAATTGCTCCTAGTCAATGACAGGGCACAGTGGGAAAATAAGAGCCAGCCATTTTTTCTCTACATGGATCTCCTCTAATGAGAAATAATTACTCTGAGACTCAGTGTCCTGGTAGAGACTTTCTCAGAGCTGCACCACAGTGTGAAGCCCTCCAATTACATTCTTCTTTCTTTCCTTCCTTTCTATCTTTCCTCCTCCCTCCCTTCCTTCCTCCTTTCTTTCTTTCCTTCCTTCCTTCTCTTTCTCATTTCACAAGTGTGACACCTGTCTCATAGTCTAAAACCTTTCCCTAAATACTCCTGCTCTCTCCTTTTTCCTAGCCAGGTATATCGCCTAACAAATCTTGTTAATGTCTAATTCTATCTTGATGTTTGCTTCTTGGACACAAGAAGCATACTAATAATAAATATGGGAACCTATAATAAAGCAATTAAGTAAATGAGCGGCAATGCTGGGAGTCAGGTTTCTCATTGTTGGAATCGGCTGTTTCAGATAAGCAGGAGAAGGAGTTGGTCCATGTGGTGATGGATTGTAGTTGAAGACACCAATACGAACTCACGTTTATCTTAGTGTGCATGCTGATGGTCACCTGTAAAATATTTATAGATATGTGTATATACACAGGTTAGGATATATACATGTACATACACATATATTCCTTTGCTTTGTCAGCTGAGAAGGCCCAGAAAAATGACACTTTAGTAGCAATGAGCGCACTTATGACTCAGATGTTGGTTTCTAAAACTATTCTTCAATAAAAGGAACCAGAGCCTCTTGAAGAAATGGTTGATCCCAGCACTGGGGCAGAATATCTGCAAGATGAGCTTGGAGCATCTTGAGGTGCCAGAAGGTAAGGAAATGTCAAACAAAACAATGAAACAGAAACACCTACACTCACAATGATGGGGGTATGTCAAGGGACTTAAGAGCCAATGTAAATGGCCCCCAATGGCCAAAGCTGGAATAATTTGAACAATAAAAGAAAGTTGTATTGGAATATAATGCAAAGTAAAAAATAAATATTTACAATTCCATACAGATATAAGCATATGACTGAATAAATAAACAAATGGGAGAGAAAGACAAATCTCCTAAGCAGAAGAATTTCAACTAATTTATGTAGATACTCCACCCTAAAGGAGGTAAAGCACAACTCCCTACTCCTTGATTGTGGGCTGCACATACTGACTTTCTTCCGAAGAGTTCAGTATTTAAAAAAAAAGAGAGGAAAAGAGTAACTTTATAGTAGAGAAACTGACAAACACAGCTTCAGCCAGATGATCAAGGTAAGTGTTAAGAGTGGTAAGTCATGGGCGCCTGCGTGGCTCAGTCATTAAACGTCTGCCTTCGGCTCAGGTCATGGTCCTGGGGTCCTGGGATCGAGCCCCGCATCGGTCTCCCTGCTCGGCCGGGAGCCTGCTTCTCCCTCTCCCACTCCCCCCTGCTTGTGTTCCCTCTCTTGCTGTCTTTCTCTCTGTCAAATAAATAAATAAAATTTAAAAAAAAAAGAGTGATAAGTCATGTTGATAGTATGCACTCTTGATATGCTGTGATGAAATCACACTTTACCTCTGTGATCATGCTCTCAAAAACTCATAACCCCAGTCTAATAATAAGAAAAACACCAGACTAATCTTCAGTAAGGGACATTCTATAAAACACCTGACCAGTACTCCTCAAAACTGTCAAGGTCATCAAAGGCAAGGAAACTCTGAGCAACTGCCACTGCCAGGAGGATTCTAAGGATTAAATGTAAAGTTGTAGGATGGATCATACCATAGAACAGAAAAAGGGCCTTAGGTAAAAACTAAGGAAATCTGAATAAAATATGGACTTTAAATAATGTATTATGTTGATTCATTTATTACAATAATTGTGCCGTATCACTTTAAGATATACGGGATAAGATAAGATAATACGGGAAGCTAAGTGTGAGATATGTAGAAACTTTTTGTGCTATTTTGCAACTTTCCTATAAATCTAAAATTGTTCTAAAATAATAAAAAAAATCTCTAAGACAAAATGCCATGTGGATTATAACTGCAATAACTAGTATTTATTTAGCACTTTCCAGGCTACAAAGCACTCTCTACTGCATTAACTCATTGAATGATAAATCCATTACCTTCCAGGATTTTATGATGAGATCATGTTATGAAGCCTGTCTAAAAAGCACATTAATAAAACATGCAACTGTCATTATTTCAATAAAATCATGTTCTGCTCAGGAAAAAAAAAAAAGTGAATCATAAAGGACCTGAATTTACCAGCATAGCTTTTAATTTCTGGCAAATTTCACATCTTTGCTCTGTGTGTCAAACCAGTTCTGGGCATGTTGGGTTTCTATTTTGCAGATCTCCAGTGATTTTAACAGCAGTTGTGAATACTTAATGAAATTCATCATGCATTTGCAACAAATTGCTCACCTTTCCCAAACCCCAGAGAGAAGTGTGGAAGAAGAAGAAAAGAAGCTAGTGATGAATTCTATCCCTCCTCACCAGAGCAGGAGGGAATAATTGACACAACAGGTGCCTGCCAGAGATCCAGCAAGCACTCTGGTGTTTCAGGGCAGCTCCTCTCCATATGCATCTTTTTGTTCATCTTCCTCTCCAATATCACTCTGTCATGCCTCTTTACTCCTTCCCTTTCTTTTGCCCATGTGTCACTTTCTCCTCCTCTGCATTGCTTTAGACCAACTGGGAAAACTCAGAAAAATCCTCAAATCCTACAGATGGTACTCAGGAAAAATAGGTGGCTAAGTTCGGAGTGTTAATTGACTTCTCTGATCCCATAAATGCCCTAAAGTACTTACTCACTTTTCCTAAACTTCTCAATTCTTTATTTCACTTTCCCTTGGATGTACAAAAATCAGGTAGGAACCAAGTCTGGGGCTAATATCAATATGAAATGACCTCCCACTCCAAAAACAAGTAAGCATTTTGATGGGCCTATGAAGCCAACAATGGTATGTTTCTTGACCATAACTCATCATAAATCTATAATATGTAAACTGAAAAAAATCCTTGAGACAGGAAGACGGTAGTGGAGTAGGAGGGCCCTAGGACTGCCTCATCCCACGAATACAACTAGATAACTCTCAAATCATCCTAAATACCTCAGAAATTGACTGAAGACTGACAGAACAAACTCCACAACTAAAGGGAGAGAAGAGGCCACATTGAATAAGGTAGGAAGTGCAGAGACATGGTTTAGGGCAGAAACAGATCATGGCTACTGTGGAGGGGAGGGAGCCATGGTCACAGAGAAGGACAAGAGAGAGGAGCACACAGAGGAATGCACAGAGAAAGTTTCCCCATAGCCACTGGCTTAGAGAATAAAAGGGGCTGAATTTCGTGACTTCTTACAACCAGCAGGGCTTAAAGCCTGGAATTTTAAAAGTCAGTGGGCTTGGCTGGGATAGAGCTCAGAGGGCACTGTGCTGCTCCTGGAAATAAGGCAGGCAAACAACCCAGGAGTATACAGCATGGAAACAGTGATCTGAAGAGCATCTAGGGCACACAGTGGGGAGATTATTTGCTCTTCTAATAGCATGTCCCTGAGAGGCAGTGTTCACAGAGACACCTCTCCAGCAACAAAGGAGCTGGCCTGTGTCATTTCCCTCTGCCACCCCTCTGCATAAACACAGAGCCACCAGTGGGAAGCAGCTCAGCACCAATGCCGGCTGCCTAACTTGCTTACACTATGCCCCACCCTCCTGCACTCTGGTGAACTGCCCTTCTCAGTCATGCAAGGCAGGCCCCTTCCCCAGAAGGCAAGCACAAAGCCCTGCCCATGCCATGTCTCCAGGCCAGACTTTTGCAGGGCCTCAGTTCCCAGGAAGGTGGTAACAGGTCTCATTTCACAAGCAGACCAGCACACACCTAGTTAAAACTCACCACATTCAGGCCAAGGACCAAACACTGACCACAGCAGGCAAGGAGAGCCTCTGCAGATGACTGGCCTGAAAGACAGAGCAGCCAAAACACAACAGCACATATAGCACACACTGGAGATACTCCCTGAAGTGCCAGGCCCTGGGCACTATATGACTGTTCCTCATAAGGCCATTACTTTCAGGAGCAGGAACATAACTGGCTTTTCTAACACAAAGAAGCAGGCAAAGACTTAGACAAAATGAGAAGACAGAGGAATTTATCCCAAATGAAAGAACATGGTAAGGCCTCAGCCAGAGATCTAAGTAAAACAGATATAAGTAACATGCCTGATGGAGAATTTAAAGAAATTATCAAAAGGATACTCACTGGACTTGAGAAAAGAATGGAAGACATCAGTGAGACCCCTTAGCACAGAAATAAAAGACTAATCAGAGATGAAGACCGCAAAAAACAAGATTAGAAATATGCCTGATGCAATGAACAGCAGGCTGGAAGAAGCAGAGGAATGAATTAGTGATCTAGAAGACAAAATAGTGGAAAGCAATAAAGCTGAAAAAAGAGAGAAAGAAGAATTATGCAAAATGAGAATAGACTTGGGAAACTTAGTGACTCCATCAAATATAATAACATTCGTATTACAGGAGTTCCAGAAGAAGAAGAGAGAGCAAAGGGGCAGAAAATTTACTTGAAGAAATAATAGCTGAAAACTTCCTAATCTGGGTAAGGAAACAGACATCCAGATCTAGGAAGCACAGAGAACTCCCATCAAAATCCAGAAAAGCAGGCCCACACTAAGATGTACTATAATTAAAGTTGCAAAATATAGTGATAAAGAAAAACTCTTGGGGCGCCTGGGTGGCTCAGTTGGTTAAGCGACTGCCTTCGGCTCAGGTCATGATCCTGGAGTCCCAGGATCGAGTCCCGCATCGGGCTCCCTGCTCAGCGGGGAGTCTGCTTCTCCCTCTGGCCCTCCCCCTCTCATGTGCTCTCTCTCTCTCTCTCTCAAATAAATAAATAAATAAAATCTTTAAAAAAAAAAAAAAGAAAAAGAAAAACTCTTAAAAGAAACAAGACAAAGAAGTCATTAACTTACAAGGGACAACCAATAAGACTATCACCTGATTTTACAATGGAAACTTTTCAAGCCAGAAGGCAGTGGCATGATATATTAAAAAATGCTGAATTGGATAAATCTACAGTCAAGAATACTCTATCTAGGGTGCCTGGGTGGCTCAGATGGTTAAGCGTCTGCCTTCGGCTCAGGTCATGATCACGGGGTCCTGGGATGTAGTCCCTCGTCAGGCTTCCTGCTCAATGGGGAGCCTGCTTCTCCCTCTGCCTCTCTCACTGTCTCTCTCTCTCTCTCGTCTCTCATGAATAAATAAATAAAATCTTAAAAAAAAAAAAGAATACTCTATCTAGCAAGGCTATCATTCAGAATAGAAGGAGATATAAAGAGTATCCCATACAAAACCTAAAAGAGTTCGTGACCACTAAACCAGCCCTGCAAGGTATTTAAGGGGACTCTCTGAGTAGAAAGGAAGATGAAAAGTGACAGTATAAAGGTAGGAAACACAAAAGCAGTAACAACGAATTATTCTGTAAAAAATCAAAGAACTCACAAAAAAGGATATAAAATACAATCACATATACCTAAAATGAGGGGAGGAGAGAATAAAAGAATGGGTTCAAACTTAAACAATCATATATCAAAAACCACTAATTAACATGCAAAGAATAAAGAGAAAGGAATTCACATATATCACTAAAGAAAATCAGCAAAACATGAAGGAGAGAAAGACAAGAAAGGATTGAAGAAAATCTCCAGAAACAACAAAATGGCAATAAATACATATCTATTTTTTTTATTTTTAATGATTTTTATTTGGGCAGTAACATAGTATTTTTCAGTTTACAAAGCAATTGTTTCAAAGGAAAATGGTGGTTTTTATTTTGTATCCACTCCATAATATGGTTTCCATTTGAATTTTGCATTGTTTAGTAGTTTTCAAGAAGCTAAACTGGTACATTTTGTGTTGCTATAGCGTGGGAACACTGGACCTAAGCCCAGTGACCAAAAGGAAATAGGTACTGAGATAAGAATAAAATACCAGTGCCTCCTTTTATATTTGTTCATTGAAGCTTTTTTTTTTTTTTAAATCCCATAAGCCATTTTTCAGATGTCACTAAAATTTAAACTGCTACTGGGTATAGAACTTAAAATAAATGGCCTTTGGAAAATTCAAAATAGTGTAGGTCTAGCTTAGATGGAACCAAAAATGGGTTTTAAAAACACTGGTTGGAGGGGCGCCTGGGTGGCTCAGTCGTTAAGCGTCTGCCTTCGGCTCAGGTCACGACCCCAGGGTCCTGGGATCGAGTCCCGCATCGGGCTCCTTGCTCAGCAGGGAGCCTGCTTCTCCCTCTGCCGCTCCCTGCCACTCTGCCTACTTGTGATTCCTCTCTCTCTCTCTGTGTCAAATAAATAAATAAAATCTTTAAAAAAAAAAAAACACTGGTTGGAAAACTGACTTTGCAACCAGTTCTGTGATTGCATGTGTTTTTTATTTTTTTTATTTTATTATGTTAATCACCATACATTACATCATTAGTTTTTGATGTAGTGTTCCATGATTCATTGTTTGCATATAACACCCAGTGCTCCATTCAGTACATGCCCTCTTTAATACCCATCACCAGGCTAACCCATCCCCCCATCCCCCTCCCCTCTAGAACCTTCAGTTTGTTTCTCAGAGTCCATAGTCTCTCATGGTTCATCTCCCCCTCCAATTTCCCCCCCTTCATTTTTCCCTTCCTACTATCTTCTTTTTTTTAACATATAATGTATTAGTTGTTTCAAAGGTACAGCTCTGGGATTCAACAGTCTTACACAATTCACAGCGCTCACCACAGCACATACCCTCCCCAGTGTCTATCACCCAGCCACCCCATCCCTCCCACCCCCCACCACCCCAGCAACCCTCAGTTTGTTTCCTGAGATTAAGAATTCCTCATATCAGTGAGGTCATATGATACATGTCTTCCTCTGATTGACTTATTTCGCTCAGCATAATGCCCTCCAGTTCCATCCATGTCGTTGTAAATGGCAAGATTTCATTCCTTTTGATGGCTGCATAATATTCCATTGTGTGTGTGTGTGTGTGTGTGTGTGTGTGTGTGTGTGTGTATATATATACCACATCTTCTTTATCCATTCCTCTGCCGATGGACATCTTGGCTCTTTCTATAGTTTGGCTATTGTGGACATTGCTGCTATAAACATCAGGGTGCATGTACCCCTTCGGATCACTACATTTGTATCTTTGGGGTAAATACCCAGTAGTGCAATTGCTGGGTCATAGGGTAGCTCTATTTTCAACTTTTTGAGGAACCTCCACACTGTTTTCCAGAGTGGCTGCACCAGCTTGCATTTAAATACATATCTATTAATAATTACTGTGAAGGTAAATTGACTAAACGATCCAATCAAAAGACACAGGGTGTCAGAATGGATTTAAAAAAAAAGACCCTTGTATATGCTGCCTACAAGAGACTCATTTCAGACCCAGACACCTGCAGATTGAAAGTGAGAGAAGAAAGAAACAATAATCATGCAAATGGATGTCAAAAGAAAGCCAGAGTACTAATACTTACACCTGACAAAATAAACTTTAAAACAAAGACTGTAAAAAGAGACAAAGAAGGACACTATATAACAATAAATGGGACAATCCAAGAGGAAGATATAACATATGTAAATATTTATGCACCCAACATGGGAGCACACAAATACATAAAACAATTCATAAAGAACACAAAGGAACTAATCAATAATAATACAATAACAGTAAGAGATTTTAACACCCTACTTACATCAATGAGCATCATCTAAACAGAAAATCAACAAGAAAACAATGGCCATGAATGACACACTGGACCAAATGTACTTAACAGATATTTACAGAACATTCCATCCCAAAACAGCAGAATACACATTCTTTTCAAGTGCACATGGAGCATTCTCCAGAACAGATCACACATTAGGCCACAAAACAGGCCTCAACAAATTCAACAACACTGGTGTCATGCCATACACCTTTTCTGACCACAATGCTATGAAACTAGAAGTCCAGCACCAGAAAAAATCTGGAAAGACTACAAATACATGCAGGTTAAATAATATGCTACTAAACAATAAATGGGTCACCAGAAAATAAAAGAAGAAATTTTAAAAATACATAAAAACAAAAAAATGGAAAGAAAATACATGAAAACACAATGGTCCAAAACCTTTGGGATGCAGCAAAAGCCGTTCTAAGAGGGAAGTTTATAGGCCAACCTCAAGAAGCAAGAGAAATCTCAAACAAACAACCTAACTCACACCTAAAGGATCTAGAAAAAAAAACAACAAACAAAGCCTAAAGCCAGCAGAAGAAAGGAAATAAGAAAGGTTAGAGCAGAAATAAATGATATAGAAACTAAAAAAAAAAAACAATAGAACAGATCAGAAAACCAGAAGCTGGTTCTTTGAAAAAATTAATAAAATTGACTTATCAAAAAGAAAAGAGTAAGGACCCAAATAAATAAGATCACAAATGAGAGAGGAGAAATAACACCCACCACCACAGAAATACAAAGAATTATAAGGGAATATTATAAAAACTAGACACAACAAACTGGACAACCCAGAAGAAATGGATAAATTTCCAGAAACATATAAACTACCAAAACTGAAAGAGGAAGAAACAGAAAATTTGAACAGACTGATAACCAGCAAAGAAATTGAATCAGTAATCAAAACACTCCCAAAAACAAAAATACTAGACCAGATGGCTTGACAGGCAAATTCTACCAAATATTTAAAGAAGAGTTAATAACTATTCCCAAACTATTCCCTCCAAGGAACTCTCAAACTTCATGGCATTCACTAAATGACAAGTGACACAGAGCATGATATTTACAACTCAGTTTATAGGTACAGCTTCCTCAATATACTGAACTAAAAACTACAAAAGAAAAAACAGTTGGTTCAGGGAGAAGCCTTCAGCCAGCCAATAAACTGGAAACTGGAAAATAGGTCATAGTAAAAGTCACTGTAAAGCAGATTTTCAAATTCAGTAGGGATGTGGCTTTTTGACCTGCTACCAAGAAAGACTGAAATGTTATTCATTTTCCCCACATCTTCATGTAAATTTAATGTTTATGAAATTGTTGACTTGCTAACCCTAGAGACTAGTGATCTATTAATCTACAGAATGAGTCTTAATGGTAAACTCTTCAAACAAGCACTTTTTCATTCCCGTCACCTCTGTTTCCCCTCAAAATAGTACACTGTGCCCCTCCGGAATATATTTACTGGATAGAAAATGAAGAGAAATATGAATGTTTTATACTCATTCCTTTACTCCTAAAGGAATGAGTGGATGATCCTTGAAAGCCAGTTAATTACTCCCTGAACATGTCCTGAAAACAATAGCATATCTAAAAGTCTAATTCTTTCTCATAAAACAAGGGCAGAGAAACTACCCCAAAGATGTAGAGATTAACAGAAAACAAAGAAGGAGTTGTAGGAATGCGTTGAGCTTGGCTTGGTTATTTTTCACTTCTATAAAATTGGATGGTACATTTTTGAAATGTTCCTCGAGTTTTCAAAATGTCATGGAAGAAGGCAGTAACTGCTTTTAGTTCTCATTAGAATTTAATTCACACATGGATTTATGAAAGAAATTGATTTCTGCTATCAGTTACACTGGACCAACTCTCCCACTGAGAACAAACTGTAATAGCTAGATACATTTTTTAAAGTCTGTTTGAAGGCATCAGAGAGCTATCAAATCAGTAAGGACTTGACGGGTCAAGAACCCAGGGAGAAAAGAAGAGCAAAGAATTGAGCTTGATATTTAGAAGTACTTTTACCTGTAAGGCATTTTCTAATTCCCAAACAGTGGCCAAAAGGCAGAAAAACCTAGCAAAAAGTGATGGCCACAAATCTTAGTTTGGGTTTTTTCGGAAGCAGACCTTGAGAAAAAGATTTTAGGTCAAGTAGCTCATTTGGGAGATTCGAGGAACATCAAGAGGGAAATGGGAATTGATGTAAGGAAGAGAAACAAGCACCCAAATAAGCAGGATACAGAGGACTGGAGTAACTCTGGGAAATGTAAAGCACATACCTCAGTTACATCCTATGGGGAGGGGGTGGTATTTGTACGACCTTTCTTATCAGGCATTCACTATGGGATATTTCTGAGGGTGTTAAATCATTCCAAAGCATTCTAGCCTTCCATTGAGTATAGCAGAAGATACAGATACTAGCAGCCATCAAGTACCTGGAGCACACAGATACAGTGAGCTCTGGGGTATCTGAGGAGGTACTGACAGTATCTGCTACAGTCTGCCCTTTGTAATACTCAGAACAATTCACACACCCAAGTTAAGTTTACTCGTTCCTGTCACCTCTTCTTCAGGGTCAATTTTTTTAAATTAACATGCACAGGAGTTTCAGAACAAGGGACATGCCTCATTGCAGTTCATCCAAAAGTTGCAACTAATATTCACTACCTCTTCTACCATTCAATCAAGATTCCCTTTACAATTGGACAGTAGGTGATCTGGGATAAACCAGGTCTTTTTTCCTTGAGGGTTCTGAGCCCCCAGTTACCACGCTCTTGTTAGGTCATGCTTTCTGCTATTACCCCTTTCTGGTAAATTACTAGATATAAAAATACAACTTCCCTGCCTTCATTATGTTGCAGCAACTCTTTATCCGCATGATAGTAATAATCTATTTCCACTAACAGTGTAATAACTTCTCAATCACCTTCCATACTTCTGTGTGAGAGTTCAGCATGCCTACAGCATATAGCTGTGATTTTAGCTTTTGTGTAACTCTTGCTGTGTACCCTGGTGGAAGCATTTCTCTCTGAGAAACAGAAGCAGAAATTCATTAAGTGGGTCCCTGGGAGTAATGGTGAAAGAGACCACTGATACTTCCACTCTTGGTTCTTAGATCCTGGAGGTCCTGTGACACCTTCAGGGGTCTTCGGGGTCAACAATGTTCTAATAATATTGAGCGATGTCTGCCTTTATCCCTGTGTTGACCACTGCCCAGATGCAATACTGATTGGTGCTACCACTGGCTAAATTTATGGTACTTCCCCATAATTTTCTCTATCTGATATTTTCAGGATTCAGATTAGTTAACTGAATGGAAATACAATAGAGGCCACCAACCCTGCATCCTTTAAGTGTATGGGGTGATACTAAATCTGCCATTTCTCTCAAGATATGTTATGGCTTCTCATTCAGTCTCTTGAGCAGTGAGGAATTTTAGGGGTTTCCACCTGTTTTTTTTCCAAACATTCTGGTTCTTTCTCCATAAGTCAGAGAGCCAGTGTGAGAATTCTGCAAAATTATAAGTATAAATACCTTTGTTATGTAAGGAAAGACTGGGAAATTCAGCAGGGAATTGATGAAACCACTGGATTCACAGTGAGACAGACTTAGGCCAGGACTCTATGTATCATCTGACCTTCCTAGTACCTTCAGTAACAAGAGGGCCATAGGATTATAAGGATTAAAACAATTCCGTGTGTATCTCTAAGTGGAATTTGATTAGAAACCAATAACAAAACTATAATTTCCCAATATTTGAGTCAAAGTTAATGTTGCTGTGTAATTTTTTTAATTTGCTGAATGGAAATATAAGAAACATAAATGATATTGAGTCTTCTGGGACACATTTAAAGATTCTAGGATGGAAATTTATAGCCTTGAAGGCATATTTAGAAAAGAACAAATGCTGATACTCCATGATGTAAGTATCTATCTCAATAAGTTATCCAAAGAAAGTAAAAGGAAGGGAATAGTAAAAATAAGAAATTAATAAAATAAAGAAGAGCACCCATCAGAGAAAAAAAATTTTAAATGAGGAGTTTGGAAAATAATAGCTTAATAAAATAAATAATAACAATAAAACCGTTGACTTCATGGAAAGACTTTTAAGAGAAAGACAAAGACAAAGAAAGAGGGAGAAAAGCCAAACAATACTAGGAATGAAAAATGTTAAAGTACCATATGATTTCACTCATATGTGGAATTTAAGAGACAAAACAAATGAACATGGTGGGGGGTGGGGAGAAAAAGGGAAGCAAACCAAGAAACGACTCTTAACTATAGAGAACAAACTGAGGGTTGCTGGAGAGGAACTGGGTGGGGGGATGGGTTAAATAAGTGATGGTATTAAGGAGGGCACTTGTGATGAGCACTGGGTTTTGTATATAAGTGATGAGTCACTAAATTTTACACCTGAAACTAATATTACAATGTATGTTAACTAACTGGAATTTAAATAAAAATTTGGAGAAAGAAAAAAAAGATGTAAAATATGAACAATTTTACATAATTTTAGATAGAATGAACAGATGGCTAGTAAAATACAACTTAGTAAATCTAACACAAGAAGAAATAGACACTCTGAATATTCCTATACCTATAAAAATTACAGCTCCAATGAAAATCTTCAGAGAAAACTTCAGGCCGAGATGATTTCATTATTGAATTCTTCCAAATATTTAAGAAATAATTAACATCTATCTTACTGAAAAACTTTTCTAGAGAATAAAGGGGAAAATTCCCAGCTTATTTCAAGACCAACATAAGTATCATCCCAAAATTTGACAAAAACATACATGCAAACGTATACAATTTCGGTTAATTCCAGGAATGCACAATGGGTTTTAACATCTGAAAATAAATCATGCAATTCATCACATTGACAAAATTAAGGATATTTTGAAGAGTATATTTGAAGAAATATTCATCACTCTTTCATGCATTCATAATAAAACCTGCTATAATACTAATAGAAGATTCCCTTAAGCTATCTAAAACATACCTTACAACAAAAAATTACATCCAACAGTGAATATTTAAAGATTTCTCCACTGAAATTGTAGGAGGGACTGAAATGTCCATTATCACCAGTTTTGTTCAACATTCTCTTCAAGGTCCATTCAAGAGAAATAAAGCAAGAAAAAAAATAAACTTATACTATATTTCTAATGCAACAGAATGGAACAACAGCACATACATAACTGAGTGAAAGAAAACACACACAAAATACTACATACCGTATGACTCCATTCAAGCAAACTAATCTATAGTGAAAGAAGTGGCTTATTTGCAGAAGGAGAGTAATAAAATGAAGGGATCACAGAAAGACATTTGTGAAAATTCAAGGTCCATTTTTACTATCTGTGCGCTGTTCTTTATATACATTATAATTTGATTAAAACTACTTTCAAATACAGATTAAAAATAATGGAAATTATAATACGAAAAGCAAAACATAATGTCAAAATTAATCACAAAAGAAAAAAAGGGATAATTAGTGTTAAAGACTTTGTACTAGGTAAGTAAATCTAATTTCTTGACTCATTCTTTAAATGACTTAAATTTTGAGAACTCTTTGAAAAATCAAATTCTTACTATGAAATATTACATATTAAGTGCAAAATGAATAAATTGGAGTATTAATTCAGTATATCCACAGGGTATTCTGGATTAAATGAGAAAAATCTCAATTACAGAATTTTACTATTACAATCAGAAAGTTTGCATGCCTGATGAACTATGTACTTGCAGTAATGAACCTGCGCTGGTTTGCGGTATCACCAACTGGAAGTACCACCAACCCCTCAAATAATTTTAACCCCAATTAAATGTTTTAGCTTTTCCCGAAAGCTACTCAGGCTTCTCTGTTCCTAGTTGCTATAAATTGACAGCCTGGTCTCCTAACCATTTATATTTAAAACCTCGGTGCTACCCTTGATACTGCCCTCTCTTCTATTGATCCTTTTTGCCTTATTAGCTTTCACATCTATCACAACCTTTACATTCCAGTGACCAACCTCTCCTTCAAGCCCACAATTACTCTCTCCTAGAATACTGCAAATAGTCTTTTCACTTCTAGTCTCTTGATGTCAGTCAGGGCTAAGATTAGTCTTTTTTTTTTTTTTGTGGGCAGCACTAATCATGTTATTCTTCATTTCAAAAACCTTAATTGAGTTCCTATTATCTAGAGAATGAACCCCAGTATCCTTAACTTGACCTCCGTGGCCATCCAAAATCTGGCCCCAAACTAATCTCCAACTAGCATGCTCCATGCCAGCAATGCAGCAGTGATTATATTCAGCTCGCTTTTCTGCCTGTTTCTTTGATTGCGCTGCTCCCATTGTCGAGAATAATTTTTTCCACTTTTCCACAGTTCTAAATCCTCTACAACCTTTAAAACTCAATTTGTCATGAAAACCGTAGAGTAAAAACTTGTTTAAGTGGTTTTTTAAATTGATCAGGTTTTAGGATCACCTGAGGAGCTTCTAAAATTAACCAATACCAGGGTGCCTGGGTGGCTCAGTCGTTAAGCGTCTGCCTTCGGCTCAGGTCATGATCCCAGGGTCCTGGGATCCAGCCCTGCATCGGGCTCCTTCCTCAGCGGGAAGCCTGCTTCTCCCTCTCCCACTCCCCCTTGCTTGTGTTCCCTCTCTCGCTGTGTCTCTCTCTGTCAAATAAATAAATAAAATCTTAAAAAAAAATACCATAATAAAATTAAATTAAATTAACCAATACCTAGGTCATATCTGCAGACTGCTAGAGGCACCAAAATTTACAAAGTCCCTCTGTATTGCTGTGGCCACCAGCTCAACACCAGCCCAGACTAGTTTCACGGGACCTGAAAGATTAAAATCTGTGGGCACAGAGGACAGCCAGGCTAAGTAGAGAGGAAGGTTATAAATATCAGACTTGCCATGTATATGGGCAACCATGATTACAGAATGAAGGTTGAAGTAAAAGCAAATTGTTTGCAATCCTCTTCTTAATATGGTTGTGACAGTCCTTCCAAACTGACTATCTTACAAGTAAAACATGGATCAATTCTGGATAAATTATTAATAAATTTTAAAAATCAGTATAGTGAAGAAGATTCTGGAGAAGAGGAAGAACAGTTGGAAGAAGGGAAGAACACAGTTCCCAAAACATCATAGGAAAATATTCAAAACACAAAAATTGCAGAGAAAATATTGAAAGCAGTCAGGAAAAAAACAAGCAAAAAAAAAAAAAGGTATTTTACATGCAGGAAACACCAATTTGAATACCACTGACTTCTCATCAGGAACGGAGGGCAAAGAAAAGCTGCAACATCTTTAAAGTGCTGACACACAACAAAACAAACAACAAAAACCTACCAACAAAGAATCCTGTGACTCACAAAATGCTTTTCATAAATGTAGGCAGAAACTGGAAGTACAAAGCTGGTAAGAGCGTCATTCCCATCCTAATGACAAGAAAAAGCAGGATAATGTACAAAATTATAATGGTTCTTGGACACATCAAAAGCTGAGGTAATAGAACAACCAACTACTCTGATATCAAAGGAAAGACAGGGCCTGAGCACCGTCGTAATAGCTGCAGCAGCAGGAAGATGAGATCTTCATACAAGATCTCATACGAGGAATTTGATAAGAACTGAGAAGAGGAATTCAGCTACATTTTTAGCGAACTGTGCAAGGCCCAGTGTGAGCTAGTGTGAGAGAACAGAAACCCTAAGAGTCCCAGACACAGGGCATTTTGCACCCAGTCCATGGAGATTCTTTTCCATGGACTCACAAGGTACACAGGACTACCATGTGCATAAGAAATCTACAGGACAAAGAGTGGGAGCATGGGGAACACCGCAAAAAGCCTCCTGTGGTTTTGCAGTCCAGGACACGGGGAGTGGCAGCCCCTGGAGAAAAACACAAAGCACTACCTGGTGCCTTCTCCACGAAGTAATGAAAGGTCTAAGCCACCAGGGAAAAGGCAGCAAACCCTATGCCTGAGAGGACAGAGTTAAAGATCCACTGTGGCTGGGACATGAAAAAAGGTAAAAGGAAAAATGCCTCATTCCCTTAGGAATGGTGCCTGCAGGAAACCATCCTGGACTCAATCCATTAGCTGTTTCTGAATACACAGAGCAGTGGCAGAGTACCCACCCCTGAGAACCAGACTCAGGACCTCCATGAAACTAAGGCTGGGCCAGAAACACAGAGACCCCCTTGCCTCTCAAAACAGGCAAGCATGCACAAGTAACAACCAAAAGCAATGTACCAACTCAGAGAGCGGCAAAAGCAAGAAAACAGATCCCCTCTGAGATCATCTGATATATCTGTATTACCTTCCAGGTAGTGTGACATCACTTTTTAGGTAACTAATCAGATTAGAGGAGAATAATGTATGCTACACTATTTCAGGTAGATACATACATACATACAACTTTGAACCCATAGAAAATATCTTAGAAGCAAGTACAAGAAGCTGTAACATTCAATACCCCAGGAAGTAGACTTTGGGAGAGGTGGGTAAGGAGCTTTAACTCATTATTTTAATCATCATTACAATATTTGGATTATTTCAGTAAACTTCTATTTCAAATATTTCATAAAAGCTAAAATTATTATATCGATGTTGGTAAAGATGCAGGGAATTACTGGTAAATCTTGAGATCAACAGAACCTTTTTGGAAAATAATTTGATAATTACATAATCATGAAAATACCAAATTTTCTCTGTTTTTGGCATAAATCTTAATCATGGACCTATATCCTAAGAAAATAATGCAAAATATGAAAAACACTACTGCACATGTATTTAACAAAGTACCCTGATGAATTTTTACAATGTAATTACAATTTTCAACTCCAGAGTAATTCAATTTTTATGGCACCTCCACTTAATGGACATGGTATCGTCATTAGGAATTATCATTACACAGACTACTCAGCACCATGGACAATGAATGTAATGTGATTATGGTAACCGCAAAGTGAAGACAATGCCACATGGTTGTGCATAGGCAAAGGGCCAAATTTACTAAATTTGTATCCTGGAAAATTTGCTACCCCAACCTTCAGTCTTTGTATCTATAAAATGAAAGTGATGGGCGCCTGGGTGGCTCAGTCGTTAAGCGTCTGCCTTCGGCTCAGGTCATGATCCCAGGGTCCTGGGATCGAGTCCCACATCGGGCTCCCTGCTCAGCAGGGAGCCTGCTTCTCCCTCTCCCACTCCCCCTGCTTGTGTTCCTGCTCTCGCTATCTCTCTCTCTGTCAAATAAATAAATAAAATCTTTTAAAAATAAATAAATAAAATAAAATAAATAAATAAAATAAAATGAAAGTGATAATACACATATAACAGATTTTTCACTAGAACTAGAATGAGAAAATAATGGGAATGCACATGTTACCTGAGTGCTCAATAAATATTAATTATTACTATTCCATAATATGCAAATGGAATTTTAAATACACAAACATACAGATATAAATGACACTGGAAGGAAACAAACTAATACATATAGATATGTTCTTTGCTGATTCTACTGGAATTTTTTCGTTTTCTATAGTTTCTAATTTTTTCAATGTGGATTATGATTCCCTTCCTAACTTAAAAAATGATTGTACTGGATCATGTGTTTTCCCTTTATATTCTCTGCTTAGGTCAAATCTATTCAATCTAGAACTACTGTCCATATTTGGAACTTTCCTTCAGAGTTTTCAAATGCCTAATTTAGGGAGGAATATAAATTCTTTCTTTGGTCTACTTATACTTGAACTTTAGTTGCCTATAAAAGTGGCTCTCTTAGATAAAATTCTCTTCTGCTGGAGTATTTAAAACTTTTAGAAATAAAAGCTTTACATTCAATGAACACATTCACACGTACAAACTTCATCTGGGAAAAAACCATGCTCCAGTCATCTAGAAATTGATAGAAAGACTCCATCAAGTGCAGCAGTGGGCCCTGGTCATAAGTGAGGGACTTAGCTCATTCTGGATCCAAAGATTTGTGAGGCCACAAAACACATGTGATTGATGACATTGCCCTAGATCTGGGGAGGGTGGCTTTATTCAAATATATCCCTGGACTGCTGACAACACCCAAATCCAAACCTTTCCAAATGAAGGCTTGAAGAAGCAATTTTCAGGTGAACTGAAGAAGAAAATCATATGTTTGCACCGAGGGAGGTAGCAAATTTATGAAAACAATACGGGTGAAATGACAGGTTTGTAGGATCATTTTGGTACATCTGCATGTGAACTTTCACTTAGCAGGAACCATGAGGACAATGTGAGGAGAGAAAAATAAAAATGAAAATTCAGTTCTTACCCACAAAGCTGAACCTGTTATATGTAGTTAGAAATCTGGAATATGGGGTGTGTGTGTATGTGTGTGTGTGTGTGTGTGTGCGCATGTGTGTACATGAAGAAGAAAAAAATACTTAGTTTTTATTTGAGTTCAATTGTTCAAAATTGACACTAAAGAAAGTGTGTGACTGCAGCTTTGAAAAAAGCATCTACAAAAATCTTACTTGATAAAAAATAAACTTACATATTGACTATTAAAATACCCAAGGAATTTCATCAAAGAGATGAATTACTAGCAGTTTTTACAAAGGTGAGTTCAGCTAAAACTATATTCTAAGGTTTCTCTATTCTATATTCTAATTCTATATTCTAGGCTGTCTCTTTGATTCCTTCTTCTAATACTTAGGCATGCAAAAGATTTAGTTTAGAATAAAAATAAAGCTACCCTATCTATAATTTCTGGCAATGCTGTTTTTCTAGCCCACTGCTACCATCCCCCCCCCTTAAAAATCATTCTACAGGGGCTCCCGGGCGGCTCAGTTGGTTAAGCAGCTGACTCTTGATTCAGCTCAGGTCATGATCTCAGGGTCAAATCCTGCCATTGGGCTCTGCCACTGAGCAGGGAGTCTGCTTCAGGATTCTCTCTCTCTCTTTCCCTCTGCTCCTCCCCCTGTGCTCACTTGCTCTCTCTCTCATAAATAAATAAATCTTAAAAAAAAAAAAAAACATTCTACAGACATGCCGCATATGTTAAACATTTTAATGGTATTACAGCATTTCTTACAGTTGAATTTTTACAATTGTGGTTCCATTTTACAGCAAGAACTAACTCGGGTCTTTCCACGCAAACATTCCAACCAGCAAAACTAAATTACATGAGGGTATTTGGTCCTATAATCTTCTTACACAAGTTGTAGTTCAGTCAAGTTGATAATATGTAGTGTGGATGAATGCGTAAGAAGACACAATCTGCAGTACCACTCTAAGGGTAATTTAGCAGTAACTTAAAAACCAGTACCGAAAATTTAGCCTATCTGGCCTTGTGATTCCATTTCTATTTATTTATACAAAAATCCACATACTGTACAAAAATGGGTAAGGACGTTCACAGGAGATATTCTCAACACAGTGACCATTATCATTACTATTCTGTGAACTGTCCTGTGAAATACTACACAGTCATTAAGAAAAACAGGCTCAAGTGTCTGACACAGAAAAATCTAAAAGAAGAAATTTAACTTTAGAAAAGCAAATTGTGTGGTAAAATATGTACATTTTAAAACAGTTGTGTAAAATAACTATATGATTATTTATCTGTGTGCAAGTTTAAATGCACAGAAAAAATATCAGGAAGAGTGCGCACCAAGGTTAACCGTGGTAGAGGCAACCCTTGGAAGTGAGCACGTATTTGCATTTGTGTGGGCACGTGCAGGTGTGTGCCTGTTTATGTGCACAGGTAAAAATTCTTTATATTTTTCCATTGTGTTTGTTTGCTTCAGTGAAAATATTTTCTTTTAATTTTTATGTAACTGAAAATAAAATGTTATAGTTTCAAATGAGATACACTTTATATGCCCAGGAAACTACTAGACAACTGTATATAATGAAGAACAACATATCAAACAAAATGTCAATAATTACTATATGCTAACATTCAATAGCAGGTTTTCAGAGAATAAAGAGATCATTTACAGCAGAATAAAAACTTCCTAAGGTCAAAACTATGAAGAAACTATGAAGAAATTTAAAATGAAACAGAAACAATAAAAATCCCTAATACTTAGCCTAGCACCCAGCACATAGTAGCTATTTCAGTAATAATCATTTGTTAAATGCCAATAACTGCCATGAGACCCTGGGTACGCTACATCTCTGCCGCTGAGTTCACATGCTTGTCAAATAGACTCATTTTCCTGGATTATTTTCAAGATCCCATTAAGATATAAAAATCTTCATTTAATGGATTATGTCCTTTCTATGCCAATATGTTACATCCTAATGTGTAAGAGATTTTCTGGGACTTTCGATTTTCAAAACAATCCACCCCATGGTCCACAGAAGTAGAAATAAAGTTGTTTGGGGGACGCCTGGGAGGCTCAGTTGGTTGACTGCTCTTGATTTCGGCTCAGGTCCTGATCTCAGGTCCTGGGATAGAGCCCCGAGTTGGGCTCTGTGCTCGGCGGGAGTCTGCTTGAGGTTCTCTCTCTCCCTCTCCCTCTACTCCTCCCCATCGTGCTCCCTCGTGCTCTCTCTCAAATAAATAAATAAATAATAAAAATCTAAAGTTGTTTGGTTTCTTGTAATATTTAATTTAGGAACTATGACCATAATATGTATGCCTCCTGCTGGCAAGGTATTTAATGTCACTGACAAGGCACCCAAGGATATAGAACAAAATTTTAGCAGTGGTTATCTGTAGATGGCGGGATTGTGCATTTTATGTGTAGTTTTTACTTTCATTTACATACTTGTCTCTGATTTATTATTTTTTAAAAGGCAAAGTACATGTGTTTCTTTACTTGCAGTTATGACTTATTTCCATTTGGGAAAAAATCAGGTACAATTCATGAATTTAGCAATTACCTTGTGTAGCATTTTGCTTTCCTTTCATAGTTTCTCATATATAGTCCTAAACCCCACTATGTTTATTGCCATGTTCTTGATAAAACCTATCCTGTCTGTTTTCAAAGAAGTACTTTTATTCTGGGAAACATTCCTTTCTCTGAACTTTTAATGTAGACAAGTAGGTTTTAAAGTTCATCAAGGATGATAGACATTGGGGAGGGTATGTGCTACGGTGAGCACTGTGAATTGTGTAAGACTGTTGAATCACAGACCTGTACCTCTGAAACAAATAATACATTATATGTTAAAAAAAAAAAAAAAAAAAAAGATAGCAGGAAGGGAAAAATGAAGGGGGGAAATCGGAGGGGGAGACGAACCATGAGAGGCTATGGACTCTGAGAAACAAACTGAAGGTTCTAGAGGGGAGGGGGGTGGAGGGATGGGTTAGCCTGGTGATGGGTATTAAAGAGGGCACGTTCTGCATGGAGCACTGGATGTTATACGCAACAATGAATCATGGAACACTACATCAAAAACTAATGATGTAATGTACGGTGATTAACATAATAATAAAAAATAAATAAAAAATAAAAGTTCATCAAGGAAAATGCCCCCACATAAAATCATTGACACCATCGAGTAGAGCAAACATACAATGGAATTAAGTGTAGAAAAAAACCTTTAAGTGTCTGACCTAACATCTTTCACTACATCTTTCTTCCATAGTCTTTAGGAGAATAAAAACTTTCCTATAATCTTCTAATGCTGTGTTTTAACTCAGGGGGGGTTTGTGGTCTGAATCATGAACCCCATTAATCAGGGGCACCTAGGTGGCTCAGTCAGTTAAGCATCTGCCTTCAGCTCAGGTCATGATCCCATGGTTTTGGGATGGAGCCCCAAATCAAGCTCAGTGCTCAGTAGGAAGTCTGCTTGTCCCTCTCCCTCTCCCTCTGACCCTCCCCCGCCATTTGTGCACATGTGCTCTCTCTCTCTCTCTAATAAATAATCTTAAAAAAAAAAAAACATCAATCAGAAACACCCCACCACCACCACTATCACCAGTGCTCATGGTCAGTGTCACTGAACAGGTGCTGTCTCCTCCCGAAACCAAGTTCTCTAAGTAGTCGTGGTGCTAAGTGACATAAGCCATCACAGAAAGACAAATATGGCACAATTGCCCTTAGGCAAGGTATCTAAAGTGGTCAAACTCATGGAAGCAGAGAGCGGTGACTGCCAGCAGCTGGGGGTCGGAGAATGGGGAATTACTGTTCACCGTGCATAAAGTTTCGGTTCTGCAAGATGCAAATGTTCTAGAGATCGGCTGTACAGCATTGTGCTCGTAGTAACAATGCTGAGACTGGACACTCAAATGTTTGTTCAGAGAGATATCGTGTGTGTGTGTGTTTTACCATAATAAGATAAAGAAATAATTTTTTTAAACAAAAAAAAAAAAAGAACTTCCAAAACAATGACCGTCCAGAACACCTCTCTGAATAGTCTGTGTAGTGCCAACTCTACTCATCATTTGGAGACAAAAGAGAGGTGGACACAAAAGCTCTGATGAGCCTTGATGGGACATAAATGAAAGCGTATTCTACAAGGAGGGCTTCTGAAGTGTATTGCAGCGATTTTGAAGAAACAATGCTTCAATTGTTCTCAAGCTCAGAAATAATCTTATTGAAGGTGAAGCTTCCGGGTGTCCGACAGCTCTTCACAAAAATGAAACCTTTTCTGAGTACTTCCAAAGCAAGATAGCGTGATTTAGGCTGGGCTGCAAGAGTGACTATAATAGACCTCAAAGAGAAAGTATCTACTACAGTTTCCTTTCATCCAAAGTCTTTCTGATCCCAAATATGTTTTAAAGAATTTTTCTTGAGTCTTGCAAACAATTTCAGCAATGACTAAACTTCCACTTTGCCAAATAAGCTCGGACAGTTACACGAAAACAATGCAGAAGATAACCAGGCTGTTAGCAATCTTCTGACCCCGGGCAGCATTTCAGCATTGTTTAAATTGTTGGCTTCATCCTCTTGTTCTTTCATTTGTTACTATTATATTAGTTGATGGGGAAAATGTTCTAGTTATTTTCTTTTCTTTTTTATTTCTAAAATGTTTTTCCTTTGCGAAATATAAAAAATGTTTCCATGAAATATAGACACCCATGAAAATGAATTAAAACCATATACACCTCGACTGACTTCATGCTTACTTAGCCATGTTTTACTTAGATTAATAAATGTTTGAAAAGAAATCTGTGGCGGGGGGAGGGGGTAAAGACGCATTCTTGCCTTTGTGGAGTAAAACGGATTTGAGTCTAATATGCTCAGAAAAATAGAAATGGCTCCATTTCAAGTCCCTTAAATAAACTTACTTCTAAAAATATTGATTATGAACTAATTTTCCATTAGGCAATTAAGTATCAAAGAAAAGGCCTGCAAGGAGGTGAAATTACTTCTTCTGTTAAACCTCTTTCTCAAGGATGTTTGCATTTCACCAAATCACTTAAAATTTGTATGAGATATTGTTAAAAAAATTGATATTTAGCAGAGTCAATTCCATCATAAGGATCTTTAAGTCTTCGCATGTTCATTTTTATCATTACTAATTTCTTCATCCTTTTCAACAATATATTCATTTCCCATTGCTGCTATAACCAACTACCACAAAATCAGTAGCTGAAAACAAGTTTATTATCTTATGGTTCTGGAGATTTTAAGTTTAAAAAGAACCACACTGGGTTAAAATCAAGGTGTTCACAAGGCTGCATTCCTTTCTGGAGGATCTAGTGGAGAATCCATCTCCTCAACTTTTTCAAGCTTCTCAAGGAGGCCTGCATTCCGAGGCTGATGGACCCCTTCCCCTGTCTTCAAAGCCAGCAACACCGGGCTGAGTCCCCCTCCTGCTGCCATCTGTTTGGTTCTCTCTTCAAGTCCCCTTTTCCACTTTCCGCTTGTGATTATAATCCAAGATAATCTATCTATTTTAAGATTACTTAATTAGCAATCTAATTCTATCTACAATCTTTATTCCCCTTTGTCATGTAATATAACATGGAAATTACTAAAAGACACAGAAAATTATTTGTAGATCAAAATTGCCTTTCTATCAGTTGTTAATCCTAAACGCTGAGAGAAAGTTCATCTAAAATCCCCAAAATGGTTAAAATGGCAAAATCAGTAATAATCAGAAGGCTTCCTAATTTGTATATAACTTCAGAAGCTCTGCCCACCGAGTCCCTCTAACAAGAGTAGACACTGGCAGTAAATAGAAAGGTGTTCTGCTCACTGAACAAGAGCAACATGTGGGGTATGCAAATTTGCATGTACAGTCGTCACCAGGCCAGAGTGCATTCTCCTATATATTAAAGTTGTAAGAACCTGGAATGCCCTTGCCAACTGGGGATGTCAATATGGAAATGAACAGGAACCAAGCAGTCTAGTGCCAAGTGGTGTGAAGAGATGATGAGAATCACCATCAGTCGCAAGAGAGAAAGGAAACTGAGAGAAAAGACATAGTTAATAGGAACTAGTTAAACCCAGGACATCCACAAGGATAGGACTCTATACTGCAGACCTCATACACTCCGTGAAGAAGCAGGATTCCGAGGTGGAGGCCTGGCATTACCTTTCCTAGTACGTCACTTTTTGTTCCACTCTGAATGGAATTCTAGAAATGCCATTTTCTGTCTTATTCCCCTCTTCCCTCCATTACAACTCCTCTTTCCTAAACATCTGCCATCCCACCAGTGCAGAGCTTCAAGCCCTGCTCCCAGTGCTATCTACGGGTAAGACTGACCTGGGAAACCTTAAAACATATCAGTGCCCTGACCCCACTCGAGACCAAGTGAAGTCAGGATCTCTGGTAATGGGGCTAGGCATCATATCACTGTTTATTCTTTAAAGCTGCTCATATGTTTCTAGTACACAGTCAGGGTTGACATTAGACCCCAGAGGGGCAGATGCTCCTCACGGAAAGGGTGGCAGGTCTTTCAGAATCGTCAAAGAGAAGCATCAAGAAGGAAGATCAGGTGCAACTGCCAACCACATCTCAGAGTACAAACTGAATTTTCTGCTTCTTTTCTTATATTTTCACAAAGAGCAGAACTGAAGAGAGGGGAGGGAAGTCAAGAGGGTGAGATAGAAAGACACCTGTTTCTACAACACTTTCCCTAGTTGAATATGAATTGTTGCCAACAGGGAAGGATAGCTCTCTCCTTACTTAGTTGCTAGGGGAAACGGGAGGCTACTCTGCATCCTCTACCAAAGGAGACATTTGCTATCTCAGATGACACTAAGACCCCAGAAAATTTGATGGCTCTCTTAAGCCTTCTCAGCCTAGACACCCCACTTAGTGCTACACTTGCTTCTTGTGGTGATGGCATCCCCACCTCATGCCCCCAACTCACAGCAAGGCACAAGGTCTTCTCTATAATGATCCCACACCCCTCCAGATATTGTCTCAATCTCTACTGGCCGGCAAGAAGTGAGAACAGGCAAAAAGAACACCACTGATCTCACTTTCATTTCAATCTCTGATTTCTCGATTTAGAATCTGATCAAGAGATGGGAATGGAGAGGGACTTTCCCTGTCATAATATGTGATCTTCCCAGAGCAAACAACCATATCAAATATTTATTCACAGCCCTAGCTTTCAATTCACAAATCTTTTTGTCTATGAAAATACAGGAGCCCAATCGGTGCATTTCAAGAAAAGAGCTGAGAGAAAAGAAGGGGGGAGCTGACTGTAAAAGAAACAGTCCTGACTCCATGGTGATACAGCATGGGCTACCGGGTCTGTCTTGTGGAGAGACCAAAGAATGAAAAGACAGCGTGGGTATGAAGAAATATGTAGCAAGTATGAGGAGTTCCTGAGCAGGTCAGAGATTGTTGTGGATGTGCTGTATCTCTTTACGGGCTCTGTGTGGCGTGGGTAGGTCTGGGGGCTTCCACCCCTCCCCCACACATGATGCTTTGGAACAACCTTTGCCCAACGTGGCTGTCAGGCATCCCAGTATTGAGGCAACCCCCACAGGGTTGAGGCTATTCTGTGGCCATGCCCCATTGATTCCTCCATTCCTGAGTCCAAAACCCTCAACTCCAAACCTAAGGAAATTCCTACTCCCTAACTTGAGGGTTCATTGGGAGGAGAGAGAGCCTTTCAGTGAAGAACAATTCTCTGGTGACTGCAGCTCTCCATTATGGAGCTCATCCCTTCCCTTATGTCCAAACCCAACAGGACAGTCATAGGCCGGTACCTGCCCCTGACCCTTCCTGGCAGACAATATGAGCAGTTCATAGGCAATAAAACTGAAAAAAATTTAAAAGAGCAATATAAACACAACAAGAAACACAAAAACTGAAGAATATATAAAATCTGAATTATCAAAACATATGGGTCAAAATTTTAAAATAAATGCAATAAATATCCTCAAAGACAAAACAAAATGGTAATAACATGAAAGACAAACAAGAATACAAAGTCCCAAGTAGGGGCTAAATGGAATTAAACTCTTATAAAACTCTTGTATAATTTCCATTACTTTGGAAATATAAAAAGTACTAATTTAAACTTTAACAAATCAAGGATAAATATTGCTATCAACTGAATAAGTACTAAAAATGAGAAAGGAAGAACAAAAATATTTGATTAATCCAAAGATACAAGCAAGGGGAGAAAAACAAAGAGAAAGGAAAAATAGCAAAAAGCAAAATCATAGACTTCATAAATAAGTACCCAACAACTGTAATTAAATTAAATGTTAATAAACATTCTACATAAAGCAAAGATTTTCAAGTTGGATAGAAATAATAAAACCCTACTGTATGCTGTTTACAAGACATATGTTTTAAAAGACAAAAACTATCTTAAATAAAGGGACGGGGAAAGATATACCTAAAGATCATAACTAAAATAAAGCTGGCCTAACTATATTAATATCAGACTTTTAAGCAAGAAATATTACCTTATAATAAAAAGATGTCTCTTAAGGATAGAATGATCATAAGGATAGTTTTATGTTCACTAGTCATAGTAAATTTATTTTTAAGACACTGCTAATTTCCAATATACTCTTTAGAACTTCATAGGTACACAGAGCCATATGAGAAACTGGGTCATTGAACAGGGTTTTGCTTTATTTCTTTATTTTTTTTTTTTTTGTTTGTTTTTGTCAATTGGTCAAGCTTCACAATGACATAAACAGGGAAGCATGCAGCAGCCTTCTCTGGAATAGTATTAAAGCACCAGGATAATAAAAGCTAACATTAAGCTCCTTTGGAATGTGTAGCAAGGCAATGAATGTTACATGTACTGTCTCTTATCCTAGGGGAAAACATGCTGTTCAAACCTGGAATCTGAAAGTGAGTTGAGCTTCACACTCTATTCCTGACTAATTACTGCTTCATTATTAATCCATGGATCCTAAGGAGCTAGAGGCATACCTTTCCTGTTTTCCTTAGAAGTATGCAGGTGTTAAAGCTATCCATCAGGCCATAACAGTGCTGAATACCAGCAAAACAATACAATGTGACAGTTATAATAATAAACATGAATATTTTCTGAGTTATCAATATGCTGTTGAATTATCAAACTAGTATGAACCTGATTGCTTTTATTAATACTCTTGGGAGGAAAAAAAGGACTATTGCTCTGACTTGAAGGATTATTTCAAAGGGTTTTATAGTATTAAGAAAGATGGAAAAAATGGATTAAAAATTTCAAAATCTTTCTTTTGAAAAATATGCAATGAAACCAGTCGTTCTTAAATTTGTACATTCACCAGAATCCCCCCAGAAGGCTTGTGAAAACAGATTTCTGGGCCCCACCCAGGAGTTTTTCAATCAGTAGGTCTGGAATGGGGCTTGATAATTTGCATTTCTAACAAATCTCCAGGTGATGCTGATTGTTGGTGGTCCCAAGACCAAACTCTGAAAGAGCCACCACTTTAAACAAATTAATAGACCCACCTGGGAATTATCTAATCTCCAGTATCTGAGTGACTTTTTTTCTACTCTGAAACACTGAATTAGTTTAATGTGAATGGATTTCTTCTACATGAAAAGCTAACAAACAATTGGCTGTTTTCCATAAAAAGACTGTTGGTACGGATCCAGTATCCGGAAACTCTCCCAGTGTCTGTATCTCACACCTGTGCAGGGACCTGCAATGCTGAAATACAATAGTGCTCCACAATTCTTCAAAGTTCTAGAGAGTCCCCCAAGGCGAATTTTACTATGGTGTTTGGCCTTTCAAATTTGTTCGCATCGTTGCATTTTATGCTGCTCCCTATTCTCATGAACACTGAGTCTCATTAAAGTAGGAAAACACTGCAATGGAAAATGCTCAGAGAAACCAAGGGTATCCACGAGACAGGAATACTTGTCTTCTCCCTTTTTATCTGATGTTTAGTGTGTCTAACTTACAACAGGGAATGGATGTAAACAAAAACCTTAAGAGCAACAATAAGTTGGGAAGAACATCAAGTGGGGCATAAGACACGGTATCTTGAGATAGGCCGGCATTCAGCGCAGCAGAACAGAAAGAGAGGAGTCCCTCTAGAGAGGCACCTGACAGGACATGTGCAGTACAAAACGTGCACATGACAAGAACAGGAAGAGGCTAGGACAATTAACAACACTGCTTCCAGATCACTAGGGGTACCTAATTATAACAATACTGACCAGGACACATTAAATAAGTTTTATAGATCTGCTGTACAATATTATACCTAGAGTCAACAATAATGTACACTAAAAAATTTGTTAAGAGGTAGATCTCATGTTAAGTGTTCTTCCCAAAATAAAAGTAAAATTAAATATATATGTATGTACATATGTATAAAAATGAGACATCAGCATGAAACATCACTATTTTGTAGATGGGATCTTGGCATGGCAGATGTGGCTGTTTCACTCACACATAGTTTATGTTTTATGGGTTTGAAAAGGTGGAGAAATCAAAAGGAGTCATCAAAAGTGGGGCAATCACACGGTACCATGTGAATCAGATAGCTTTGGGGAGAATCTATGGGAAGGATGTGCATGGCTGAACATTTGTAATATGGGGTAGACCCTATGCACGTGCACACACTTGTGACTACCTTATTTAAAATCAAGTTATCCTGCTTTTCAGGACCTTTAAAATGATTCAGATCCTTAAATATTACTACCTCGGTTTCCCCAATTTCACACTGGTGTTTTTACAGGTACTTGACCCGATAATCACATACGATAAAATTGTTTAAAATGCATTTTGCATGGTTTTCTTGAAATAAACTAAAGCACAAATTTGTGTGTATCTCCAACATTTAAGTGAGAAACGAGAAAATATTCCCAAAACAGACAGCAATATCAAATACTACAATCACTTTGCTTGTCATTTTAAGTTATTTACATAAAGAAGATGAAAAGTACCACTTGCCAAAGAATGGCAGATCATTTTTCCCCTCAGTATTGATAAAAAAGTTTTAGAAAATTTGGGATTTTGACAATATTAAAACCATCAGAACTAAGAAAATTCTTAGTTTGGTTAAATTAATAGAGCAACTATCAGTAGTATGCTTTGGAAATTATATTACATGCATCTTATACACAGGTAAAATTCACAAGGAGAAGTGTTTGAAATCAATTTACAAAAATGATAATTTAACACAAAATTGAAACACTTTTTTTTGTGATTGTACCTAAACGTCTAAAAATTTTATATCAGCTCCAAACAATACCCAGACTTGATCTGATTATGTCACCCTGACTTCAAGTCCTTGGGTCAGAGAAAATACAACTCTTTCATTTACCATCTTTGTGTCTATCTTAGGGTACTCCTGTTCCCCTTTTAACTATGCAAATCGTCAAAGTACAAAGAACACTCTAATCAACCAGCTGTAATATATATTAGCATGTGGCCAACTTCAATTCATCTACTGACCCACATATTTTAGCCAGAATATTTTTTCAATTTAATATTTTTATTGAATATATACCATGAGTCAAACACTTTTTCTCATGATTAGCCAGAATATCTTAAACCAAATACCATAGCACAGTATTTCAACTATTAATACTTAGTATGCTTCTCTATTTTTAAATAATCACCATACTTTAAAAGTCAGTAATTCCTTAATACCAGGAAAATTTTTCATTTACTTGATTTGAATCAAAATCCCTCAATGTCCACATATTGCATTGTTTTATCTTTTAAGCTTTATTTATTCCACTGATGTGCACTATCATGTGTTCCACATTCTGCATTTGGCTGATGATTTCCTCATGGTGTATGTATTAAATCTCCTCTGTCTGCTGTGTTTCCTATAAACTGACACGTACATCTTGGAGGACTTGAGACAGTCAGGCTCAAGTTTCTTGACAACATACTTCATATATGGTGCTTTGTGCTTCCTATTATTTCATATCACCGAGACCCCATGATTTCTGGTTGCCCCATATTTAATGATGTTAAGATTTATCAATGGATTCAGATGATGTTAGTCTGACCTCATTTTAAAATTTCCAATCAAGTTTTTCCCTAATGATTTTAGGATTCATTATGATTGTTGCCTAGACCCATTATTTCATCCAGAGTTGCAAAATGTGATTTTAAAATTCTATCATTCTTTTATCTATATACTCATTTGCTGAATTCTTTTTTTTTTTTTAAAGATTTCATTTATTTATTTGTCAGAGAGAGAGAGAGCACAAGCAGGGGGAGCTGCAGACAGAGGGAGAAGCAGGCTTCCCGCTGAGCAGGGAGCCCGACTCAGGACTCGATCCCAGTACCCTGGGATCATGACCTGAGCCAAAGGCAGATGCTTAACTAACTGAGCCACCCAGGCATCCCTGCTGAATTCTTATAAGGAAGAACTATCCTTCTCCCAACTTGTTATGTTCCATTTTAAGATCTTTTTCATTCTTCTAATTTGAAGAATATTTTCCTATCTATGGAAGTCAAAAATATTGTCTTGTCCTATTTTTGGATGTGTAGCCATGATCTACTTGAATGCCTGGGGAATGTTAAATAATGCCAATAATGAGCCAGATCATCCCAATGCATGAATTATCCTCAGGCTTACATCCCTTACTTTAGAAGCTTCATTAATTGCTTTAGCAGCATTAACTTTTAAAGGCCATTGGGGTCCCATTAAGTTAAAGTTATCTTATGTCGCCATCCCAGATGCCTCTCCCTAGGGAGTAGTTTGTGTGCTAAGAGAACTGGGGGTGACAGAAGACAGAAAGCATCACTTTTAGTTCCAAGTTAACTCAAAAAGAGTAAGTTTTGCAAGAATAACCATAAAATTCATTTATTTAAAGCTTCATAAAATTTGACTAAAGTACTCTTCTTAATAGTCTAGCTACACTCAAAAAATGTGGCCATTTTTTGCAGCCTGATGAAGCACAGTGCTCATGAGGCCCAAGTTTGCTCCCACTGGATGGGCTAGTTAATATCTTGGGGAAAACAGGAAACAAGTCTGGAACTTCAGCATCTTGACTCTGGTGGCTGCCTCAAAAAATGCATGTCATTAAACTTGGAACAGTAGAGAAAGTGCATATTTCAGTAAAATAACTGCTTGAAAGAGATCTGACTTTTGGAGGAAAGAAATGCACACATTTAAACAACAACAGCAAAGATCTAAAGGTACAACAGTAACTAGAATACATTCAGGGTAAAAGAATATGCCTTTAGCTCCCACGAAGCTATCCCTCTGGTGGATTCATGATAATTGTTCCAAATATTTCTATACACATCTCCCCTCTCTAAAAAATACACTCCTTTCAAACTCACAAAATTACCTTAACATCACATCACCTCAAAATACAATTCTCTCTTTTTTCATTCATTAATCAGGCTTTCCAAAAGACTAATTAGGCTTCTGCTTAAAAGAGAGACAGAAAGGAGAAAGAGAGAAAGGCAGGGAGAAAGAGCAAGCATGTGAGAGGGATAGAATCAGTACAAGACAGAGTCAGAGAAAAAGAGGAATTCCTTTAAGAATTTTTTTCACCAAAAGGCAATGAGGAATGGTGACCAACTAGAATGGGAATGCTGAAGTGCCTGCAGAGCTTCAGGAAGATTAACAGCTGACTCTGCAGACCCCTGACAGCTTGTACAGAGGGAAGCTCCAGATATGCCAGGGCTGGGCTCCTCCAAAAATTAGGGACTTGTTTGAAAACTTGTCCACAGAGCAACTGGACCCTAAGATTTTCTTCCTAAACCAGGAAAGTATGGTGCTCACTTCCTATTACCCCGCAACAGACCTATTTTGGGGAGAAATTAAACCCAAGAGGTGCCATAGCATGTTATGGAGTTCATTCTGGAGTGAAAATATATTGGTTCTTTGCTGTCTTTCTGAGCACCACAGAGTACACATCCCTAGTCCTAAGCAAAAGTCAATGATACTCCTTGGCAGTGAGATAAATGGAAAGGGGGTTATATTATACTTGTTTAATGATCAACTGGCTAGTTGGCTGCCTCCATATTTTTCTTCCAAGACTTCATTTGTTTTGGTCCTTTGGAAGTAAAACTTAGAACTCTTTCTGCCTACCACACTATGATTAGATAAAGAATCCAAAAACCACATTTTCCATGCATTGACCTATTCTTTGTTCTCCATTTTCACTTTGGTCCCCCTATTTAAGGAAGCTTTTTTCTTTTTTTTATTAATAAGTTTTTATTTAAATTCCAGTTAGTTAAAATACAAGGTAATATTAGTTTCAGGTTTAGAATTTAGTGATCCAATGCTTCCATACATCACCCAGTGCTCATCACAAGTGTGCTCCTTAATCCCCATCACCTGTTTCATCCATCCCCCACACACCTGCCCTCTGGTAACCCTCAGTTTGTTCTCTTTAGTTAAGGGTCTGTTTCTTGGCTTGCCTCTCTCTTTTTTTCCCCCAATGTCTGTTCTATTTCTTAAATTCCAAATATGAGTGAAATCATATGGTATTTGTCTTTCTCTAACTGACTTGTTTCACTTAGCATAATATTCTCTAGCTCCATCCATGTTGTTGCAAATGGCAAGGATTCATTTTAATGGCCGAGTAATATTGCATTGTATATATACCACACCTTCTTTATCCATTCATCAGCCAACGGACATTTGGGCTTTCCATAATTTGGATATTGTTGGTAATACTGCTATAAACATCGGGAGCATGTATCCCTTCGAATTAGTATTTTTTTGTATCCTTTAGGTAAATACCTAGTAGTACAATTGCTGTGTCACAGGGTAGTTCTACTTTTAACTTTTTGAGGAACATCCACACTGTTTTAAGGGAGCTTTTTCTTTTCCATAGTGGCATAAAGTTTTCAACAGTTTTATTGTGTGACACAAATAAATTTTAAAATCTAAATAGTAATAAATAATTATTAAACAACTATCCATGTGTCAAGATTTCCCCTGAGAAGGAGAATGCTCCTTAGCCCAGTGAGTAGTAATTTCAAAGAGGACACTCAGGGAGACAGGGTTTGTCCTCGTGTGTTCATCAGCTTTATATTTCAAGAATTACAGAAGCCAAAGTATTCCCCATTAGTATGCATTTAGGACATCTGTCTTCAGTTTACATTATGCAAGTGCATGTTAAAGAGAGTGAGAGCAGGTTTTACAGAGGTATACAGGACTCCGAAGAAAGGGGTAAATCAAGATTCTAAATCAATATTTGCAAAATGTCACTGTAAGTAGATAATCCTGGGAATTTCAGCTCAAATATGAATTCAGAGAAGAAGACATCTGCCAGTGGATTATCTGCAAAGATCAATAGTCTGGTTCTCATTATGGATTTGAGCAAGTCACAAGGGAAAAGTTGGCTATGGCAGCAGGACACAGCTATTGCTATGATCTGAATGTTTATGTCCCTCCAAAATGCATATTTTGAAATCCTAATGCCCAATGTAATAGTATTAGGAGGTGGGGCTATTGGGAGATGCTTAGGTCATGAGTGCAGAACCCTTATGAATGGAATTAGTGCCCTTATAAAAGAAACCCCACAAAGGTCCCTAGCCCTTTTAGCCATGTTAGGATACAATAAGTCTACCATTCAGAAGACAGCCCTCACTCGACCGTGCTTGCACTCCGATCTCAGACTTCCAGACTCCAAAACTGTGAGAAACAACTTTCTGTTATTTCTAAGCCACCCAGACTGAGGTATTTTGTTACGGCAGCTTGAATAGACTAAGACAGCCCTTACAAACGTTAGCATCACCATCTACCCAAAACCCATGTCTCATCTTCAGGAAGATAAAACAGTATGAGAAACAACATATTTTCTCTGACAAACAAATCCATTCAAATGCTTCCATTAACTTAGATCCTTTTGATGAGTTAGATATTTCTTATTTTGACTCAACTCCAAAAATGGAGTTGACAGTGCACAATACACTGTTAAATAAAATAATTATTACTTGAACATGGGCAAGCAATCTTCCACACAGGCTCTCTTTAAGTATGAATTGTTTTGTTTGTGTTTATCTGGTTATACTTTTTTTTTAGGAAAGAGGGAAAAACATTTGTTTGTTATCAAAATTGAAGTTTTAAAGAGAAATGGGTAACTATTATTTTAGAGATTGGTTCTAGCTGAACATAGACAACTTCCAGAAACCATCCCCCCTTGCATATTTCTCTCTCCAGTCCTCCCTCTTCCTCTTACCCACCCAACTTGATCCATGTCATAGGACCTGGCCCCAACTTTCAATACAAAGAGTCTCACTATAGTTGCAATGGCTAATCCCAAACTCGGCTGTTCTGTGATGATTCTGAAACCACCCCGGACCCTGTAGAATGTGCATCTGTGTGGAAGCATCTTCCATTGTGCTATCTTTACCCACTGAAAAACCTAAACATCTATCTTTGAATAATTCTAGGTTATTGTCACCTTGTCTTATCTTCTCAGACTGAACAATTCCCCCTCCATCTATATGGTTACCTTGAATGTATTCATAGAGTGACAGTGTGTTTCCCCTGAGCTTCTTTCTTTGTACCTTTTGACTGCCTTGCTGGAGGGAGGCAAATGGAAAGGAATCATGCATTCTTCACCTTTTAAAAAGTAAAGCAACTCAGATTTAAGATGTCACACTGTTTTATTGGAAAGTATAAAAAGAACTGTTTTACGGTGTCATTACAATGACATGGTGCAAGGGCTGGCTCTAAAAAATACCACTACCTTGGGAGACCAAATAGTTTAAAGCAGAAACTATCAAACAATCTCATCCTGAACTGTTTATCCATCAATTGAGAAAAGAATTGTTTTTTCTAATGGAATGTTTTGTCTTGTTATGGATTTATTGACTATTGAAATCATCACTGTGAAAATTAATACTGAGGGGAAAAATCATGTGTCATTTGATGACCTAGTTAGGGAGACATGTTCCAGATTGAACAAAATTTAATCCCAACAGTCATAGAGAAAAACATTATTGGAAGATTTTATCTCGGCCCTCAGGGTTTAGCTGCCCCAAAATGCACAAAATTAATAAAATATGTTTTACATATCTCTGTTTTACTTAATAATTACTCTCTTGAACTGACCAATCAAAAATCCAAACAGACAAAACCTCTTAATTCCCAATACTGTTTACCTTAAAAAAAAAAAAAAAAGGTATTTTTTGCTTTTGGCATTTTTGAGGGTTTTTTTTAACACTGTCTTAATTCACATATACAACTAGATTCTTAGAAACATCTTTTACACATGTGTCTTTACATAGTGTATTTCATGCATCACAGTATAGTGAACATATTTTCTCACTGAACTAACACTGTCCTTATTCATAAATATATATAACTAATACTCTGAGAAACATCATATACATATATGTCTTTATATCATTTATACCATGCACCACAGTGTGATGAACACATTCTTTCACTGAAGTAATGCAGTCTTTATTCACATATATAACTATCATTCCAAAACCAAAATAGAAAAGTGGGGCTATATCAAACTAAAAAGCTTCTGTACGACAAAGGAAACAATCAATAGAGTGAAAAGGAAACTGACAGAATGGGAAAACATATTTGCAAACACTATATCTGATAAGGGGTTAATTTCCAAAATATGTAAGGAAGTCCTACAACAAAACAGCAAAAACAGGGGGGAAAAGCCAAATTTTTAAAATGGCCAAAGGACTTGAAGAGATATTTCTCCAAAGAAAACATACAAATGACCAACAAGAATATGAAGATGATTAACATCACTAATCATCAGGGAAAAGCAAATAAAAACCACAATATCACCTCACCATCTGTTAGGATGGCTATTATCAAAATAATAATAATAATTGTTGGCAAGGATGTGGAGAAATTGGAACACTTGTACTGTACACTGTTGGTAGGAATATAAAATTATGCAGCCGTAAGGAAAGCAGTACAAAGGGTCCTCAAAAAATTAAAAATAGAACTACTGATCTGGCAATCTTCTGAAAGAACTTAAATCAGGTTCTTGAAGAAGTATTTTCACTCCTATGTTCATAGCAGCATTATTTACAATAGACAAGAATTGGAAACAACCTAAATATCCATCACTGGATGAATGGATAAAGAAAAGGTGGTAGATACATACAATGGTATACTATTCAGCCTTAAAAAGAAAGAAGTCCTGCCATATGCATCAATATGGATGAACCTGGAAGACATTATGATAAGTGAAATAAGCCAGTCACAGAAGGACAAACAGTGCATGGTTCCACTTATATGAAGTATTTTAAATAGTCAAACTCATAAAAGTACAGAATAGAACCGTGATTGCCAGACACCAGGCGGAATGGGAAATAGGGAGTTGCTATTCAATGGGTATTAGCTTTCAATTATGCAAGATTAATAAGTTCTAGAGATCTGTTGTACAACATTGTATCTACACCTAACAATACTGTATTATACACCTAAAAATGTGTTAAGAGGGTAGATCTCATGTTAAGTGTTTTTACCACAATAAAGAAAAATTTAATTAAAATTTAAGTTAAAAAAAGATGTTTCTAAGAATGTTAGTTATAGGTGGGCAAGATGGCGGCAGAGCAGGGGATCTTGTTTAATCTGGTCCCTCGAATTTAGCTGGATATCTATCAAACCATTCTGAACAAACACAAATTCAGCCTGAGATGTAAGAAGACTTATCTGGATTTCCACAAGCAGAAAAACGACTACTTTTTGCAAGGTAGGAAGTGTGGAACCTTGACTCTTCGGGGGAAATATCCAAAGATAAGCAGAGCGGGGAGGGAGCCTCCAAAAGCTGGCCATCAGAAAGTGATATAACACCAGAGCAAATAAATCGGGACCCTTGGAACATGGGGCGAATAGGGCAGAATTCTAGGTGGATCATTGTGGTCTCAGGATTCCAGGAGACTCAGAAAGAATGGGGAGCCTGAACTGATAAGAGTGCCCAAGCAGGGAGACTGGTTATGGTCAGCGAGCCCAGAGGGGACTTTCAGTTCCAGTCACCATAAACTGTGAGCCCAGGTGGTAGGGAGACCACCCTCTGCATTATCACTCTGAAAAGGACTAGAAGGTGTGGGCTGTCTAATATCCCAGGGGATATATAAAACAGCTTGCGCCCACAACAGGGACAGCTCTCAGGGCAGTGTGGCCCACGAAGGGACTCTGGGGCAGCACCCAGCATGACCTGGGAGCTGCAAAAGACGGTGCACACACGAGCCCACCTCCACTAACAGTTGCAGAGTCACAAGGCACAGAGAAGCTCACGGGTCCCCGTAACTCCCCCAGGGAGAAGTGCAGCCGGCGGTAGCCTCAGGATTCTGGATTCCGTGGTTTGGCACACAAAGAGGCTGTGCCCACGACTGAACAACTCTCAGGGCGTTGTGACCCTCAAAGGAACACTGGGGCGGCACCCAGCATGACCTGGGAGCTGTGGAAAATGGTGCACGCGTGAGCCCATGGCCACTAGCAATTGCAAAGTCACAAAGAGCAGAGATGCTCGTGGGTCCCCGTGACTCCCCCAGGAAAGGTGTGGCGGGCACGAACTGCACGAGTCTGTGGAGTTTGGTACATGCAGAGGTGGAGACGGATTCACCTAGAGGATTTGTTGAGGCAGGGGACTGCGACATTGCAGCTCTGGGCCGAAGATTCCCACACAGCCATATTTGCTCTGACCCTCTAAAGAGAAGCAGAAAGACACCAGGGAACAAAAGCCACGCAGTGAACCAGCTCACATTAAGCCCATCCCCCTTGTCTGACAAGGGGTGGGGCAATTCCACCCAAAGACGCCTGAGAAGCCCAGCAGCAGGACCCTCCCCCAAAAGACAGACTGGAAGCTTATTTCCCACAGGACTGTAAAACTCCAGCCCCAGGGGAAGATGATATAGAGAGCTCCAGGTATGCCCTCACGACTAGTTTATACTTCAGGCTAAAATTTTATACTTCTTTTTTAGTTTCTTTTCTTATTCTTTCTTTTTTTTTTTCTTTTTTTTTAACCCTGTTCCCATTTCAAAAAGATTCTTATTTCCTAACCTATGTTTTTAAGTTGCTTAACTTTATTTTTTTCACATGTATGTTTTGTAGATTTATGCCCCATACTAGCCCATTTTTCATTCTATTCAATTTCACCTTGATATATATATAAGTTCTGATTTCTTTGTAATTCTGAGATATAGTGTCTTCTAACACACTGACCAAAAATCAAGCAGGAACAGGCAGATCACCCTGCTTTGTCCACCCTGAGAGATTATAATCTCTCTCCCCACTCCCCCTTTTTTTTAATTTTCTTTTTTCTTTCTTTTTTATTGTTTTGGATCATCTTGGCTTTGGTGGCATATCTGTGGTAGCTTTCAACCACTTCAGATTTTTTCTAAGGTGCACTTTCCTTGGGTCGTGGTTGATATTTTGGACTCTGTCCATTCCCTCAACCATCCCTCAATAGAATGACTAGTAGGAGGAACTCCCAACAAAGAAAAGAACCAGAGACAATGTCCTCTGCCACAGAACTAATGGATATGTACATAATAAGCAAGATATCAGAGACAGACTTCAGGACAACGATCATGAAGTCAATAGCTATGTTTGAAAAAAAGCACTAGTGACAGTATAGAATCTCCAAGGACAGAAATGAGATCTAATCAAGCCGAACTTAAAAATGCTATGAATGAGATGCAGTCTAAACTGGATATTCTAACAGCCAGGGTAAATGAGGCAGAAGAACGAATAAATGATCTAGAAGATAAGCTGATAGGAATGAAGCTGAGGAAAATAGGGATAGGCAGCTAGTAGCCCATGAAAATAGACTTAGAGAGATAACTGATGCCATGAAACATTCCAATGTCAGATTACTGGGATCCCTGAGGGGGTGGAGAGAGAGAGAGGACTAGAAGGTATATTTGAGCAAATCATAGCTAAGAACCTCCCTAATCTGGGGAAGGAAACAAGCATTCATGTCCAAGAGCTAGAGAGGACCCCTCCCAAAATCAATAAAAACAGATCAACACCCTGACATATAATAGTGAAGCCTGCAAATCTTAGAGCCAAGGAAGCTATCCTAACAGCAGCTGAGGGAAGAAATTTCTTACGTATGGAGGGAGGAACATCAGAATAACGTCAGACCTATCCACAGAGACCTGGCAAGCCAGAAGGGGCTGGCAAGACATATTCAGGGTACTAAGTGAGAATAATATGCAGCCAAGAATACTTTATCCAGCAAGGCTGTCATTCAGAATGGACAGAGAAATGAAGAGCTTCCAGGACCGGCAGAAACTGAAAGAATACGTGACAACCAAGCCAGCTCTGCAAGAAACATTAAGGGGGATTCTATAAAAGAAGAAAGACCCCAAGAGTAATATAGACCAGAAATTAACAGAGACAATCTATAGAAACAGGGACGTTACAGGCAATTCGATGGCACTAAATTCGTATCTTTCAATAGTTACTCTCAACGTGAACAGGCTGAATGCTCACATCAAGAGACACAGGGTTTCAGACTGGATAAAAAAGCAGGACCCATCCATATGCTGTCTACAAGAGACTCATTTTGAACCTAAAGACACCTCCAGATTGAAAGTGAGCAGATGGAGAACTGTTGACCATGCCAACAGACCTCAAAAGAAAGCTGGGGTAGCAATTCTCATATCAGACAAATTAGATTTTAAACCAAAGACTGTGATAAGAGATGTAGAGGAACACTATATCATATTTAAGGGTCTACCCAACAAAAAATAACAACTGTAAATATCTATGCCCCCAACATGGGAGCAGCCAACTACAAAAACCAACTAATAACCAAAATAAAGAATCATATTGATAATAATACACTAATAATAGGAAACTTCAACACCCCACTCACAGCAATAGACAGATCATCTAAGCAGAAGATCAACAGAGAAACAAGAGCTTTAAAGGATACATTGGACAAGATGGACTTCGTAGATACATACAGAACATTCCATCCTAAAAGAACAGAATACTCATTCTTCTTGAGTGCACACGGAACTTTCTCCAGAAAAGATCACATACTGGGTCACAAATCAGGTCTCAGCCAATACCAAAAGATTGAGAGTATTCCCTGCATATTTTCAGACCACAATGCTTTGAAACTGGAACTCAAACACAAGGAAAAATTTGTAAGGAATGCAAACACTTGGAGGTTAAAAAGCATCCTCTTTTTATTGACCCCTGAATGGGTCAATCAGGAAATCAAAGAGGAACTTAAACAATTTATGAAAACCAATGAAAATGAAAACACATCAGTTCAGAACCTATGGGATACTGCAAAGGCAGTCCTTAGAGGGAAATACATAGCCATCCAAGCCTCTCAAAAAATTAGAAAAATCCCAAATGCACTAGCTAACCTTACACCTAAAGCATCTGGAGAAAGAACAGCAAATAAAGCCTAAACCAAGCAGGAGAAGAGAAATAATAAAGATTAGAGCAGAAATCAATGAAATAGAAACTAGAAGAACAGTAGAACAGATCAACAAAACTAGAAACTGGTTCTTTGAAAGAATTAAGATCAATAAACCTCTGGCCAGACTTATCCAAAAGAAGAGAGAAAGGACCCAAATTAATATAATCATGAATGAAAGGGGAGAAATCACGACCAATACCAAGGAAACAGAGACAATTATTAGAACTTATTATCAGCAGCTATATGCCAACAAACTAGGCAATCTGGAATAAATGGATGCAATCCTGGACACTTATAAACTACCAAGACTGAAACAGGAAGAAAAAGACAATCTAAACATACCAATAACCAGCAAGGAAATTGAAGCAGTAATCAAAAACCTCCCAAAAAAACAAGAGCCCAGGGCCAGATGGCTTCCCAGGGGAATTCTACCAAACATTTAAAGAAGACATCATACCTATTCTACTGAAGCTGTTCCAAAAAATAAAAATGGAAGGAAAACTTCCAACCTCATTCTATGAGACCAGCATTACCCTGATCCCAAAACCAAAGATCCCATCAAAAAGGAGAATTACAGACCAATATCCCTGATGAACATGGATGCCAAGATACTCACCAAGATCCTAGCCAATAGAATCCAGGTGGGGTTTATTCCTGGGATGCAAGGGTGGCTCGACGTTGGCAAATCAATCAACATAATAGATCACATTAACAAAAGAAGAGACAAGAACCATATGATCCTCTCAACTGATACAGAAAAAGCATTTGACAAAATACAGCATCCTTTTCTGATTAAAACTCTTCAGTGTGTAGGGATAGAGGGAACATACCTCAATATCATAAAAACCATCTATGAAAAGCCCACAGTGAATATCATTCTCAATGGGGAAAAGCTGAGAGCTCTTCCCATAAGGTCAGGAACATGATGGGGCACCTGGGTGGCTCAGTTGGTTAAATGGCTGCCTTCAGCTCGGGTCGTGATCTCAGGGTCCTGGGATTGAGCCCCATATCAGGCTCCCTCAGTAGAGAGTTTGTTTCTCCCTCTCCCTCCGCTGCTCTCTTGCTTGTGCTCTCTCTCTCAAAAAAAAATGAATAAAATCTTTAAAAAAAAAGGTCAGGAACACAACAGGGATGCCCACTCTCACCACTTTTGTTCAATATAGTACTAGAAGTCCTAGCCTCAGCAATCAGACAACAAAAAGAAATAAAAGGCATTCAAATTGGCAAAGAAGAAGTTAAACTCTCTCTCTTCACAGATGACATGATACTTTATGTGGAAAACCCAAAAGACTCCATCCCCAAATTACTAGAACTCATACAGCAATTCAGCAACATGGCAGGATACAAAATCAATGCACAGAAATCAGTTGTATTTCTATACACTAACAATGTAACTGAAGAAAGAAAAATTAAGGAATCAATTCCATTTACAATAGCATCAAAAACCGTAAGATACCTAGGAATAAACCTAACCAAAAAGGTAAAGGATCTATACTCTAGAAACTACAGAACATTTATGAAAGAAATTGAGGAAGACACAAAGAGATGGAAAAACATTCCACACTCATGGATGGGAAGAATAAACACTGTGAAAATGTCTATGCTGCCCAGAGCAATCTACACTTTCAATACAATCCCTATCAAAATACCATCAACATTTTTCACAGAGCTGGAACAAACAATCCTAAAATTGTATGGAACCAGAAAAGATCCCAAATTGCCAGGGGATTGTTGAAAAAGAAAACCAAAGCTGGGGGCATCACAATGCCTGACTTCAAGCTATATTACAAAGCTGTGATCATCAACATAGTATGGTATTGGCACAAAAACAGACACAAAGATCAAAGGAACAGAGAGCCCAGAAATGGACCCTCAACTCTATGGTCAATTAATTTTCAACAAATCAGGAAAGAATATCCAATAGAAAAAAGACAGTCTCTTCAATAAATGGTGTTGGGAAAATTGGACAGCCACATGCAGAAGAATGAAACTGGACCATTCTCTTACGCCATACATAAATATAAACTCAAAATGGATGAAAGACCTCAATGTGAAACAGGAATCCACAGGCAGTAACCTCTTCAACACTGGCCACAGCGACCTCTTTCAAGAATGTCTCTATAAGGCAAGGGAAACAAAAGCAAAAATGAACTTTTGAAACTTCATCAAGATAAAAAGCTTTTGCACAGCAAAGGAAACAGTCAACAAAACTAAGAGGCACCCCATAGAATGGGAGAAGATATTTGCAAATGACGTATCAGATAAAGGGCTGGTGTCCAAGATCTATAAAGAACTTCTCAAACTCAACCCAAAAAACAAATAATCCAGTCAATAAATGGGCAGAAGACATGAACAGACACTTCTCCAAAGAAGACATCCAAATGGCTAACAGACACATGAAAAAATGTTCAACATCACTAGCCATCAGGGAAATACAAATCAAAACCACAATGAGATACCACCTCACACCAGTTAGAATGGCAAAAATTAACAAGACAGGAAACAACAAGTGTTGGCGAGGATGTGGAGAAAGGGGAACCCTTTTAAAGTGTTGGTGGGAATGCAAGCTCATACAGCCACTCTGGAAAACAGTATGGAAATTCTCAATACATTAAAAATAGAGCTACCCTACGACCCAGCAATTGCACTACTAGGTATTTAGCCCAAAGATACAGATATAGTGAAAAGAAGGGGCACATGCACCTCAATGTTCATAGCAGCAATGTCCATAATAGCCAAACTATGCAAGGAATTTGTGGAAGGCTGAATATTACTCAGCCATCAGAAGGGATGAATACCCACCATTTGCATTGACATGGATGGATCTGGAGGGGATTATACTAAGTGAAATAAGTCAAGCAGAGAAAACAATTATCATATGGTTTCAGTCATATGTGGAACATAAAGAATAGTGCAGAGGACCACAGGGAAAGGGAGGGAAAACTGAATGGGAAAAAATCAGAGAGGGAGACAAACCATGAGAGACTCTAGACTCCAGGAACCAACCTGAGGGTTACAGAAGGGAGGCAGGGTCAGGGAATGGGGTAATCGGGTGATAGGTATTAAGGAAGGTACGTGTGGGGATGAGCACCAGGTGTTACATGCAACTAATGAATCGTTGAACAATACATCAAAAACTAATGACGTACTATAGGTTGGCTAATTGAACATAATAAATAAATAAATAAATAATTCTTTTTTAAAAAAGAATGTTAGTTGTATATGTGAACAACAGTGTTAGTTCAGTGAAAAAATGTGCTCACCACACTGCAGTGTGTGGAATAAGAGACATTTCTTGAAAAATATGTATAATTAAGATAGTTAATTACCATGGTTTAGGTTTTCTGCATTATATAGGTTCAGGTTATTTCTCCAGGTTCCCCTGTTGGGACCCACTCCCTCCCACCCCACCCACAGCTCACAGTATTACCATACTCCTCAGCTGACTGTAGATAACAAGCTCTTTTTCCATCTCAGGGAACTTGCACATGTTCCCTGTGCCTGGAGTGCACCGCCTCCTCACTCTTCACTGGACTTGGCACTTTTATCTATCTGAATTCTCTATCCGAGCCCTTAATTTATTCATAGCTTTTAAATCTCACAATTATTTTATTTTATACTTGCTTTTATATCTGCCTATGACACAGAAGTTAACCTGCACAAGGATATGAACTCCGTTTATGTGTCCCTAATTATTCCAATACCACCTAGGACAGTATGTGTAGGCACCCAAATATACCTAAAGAATAAATGAAAGAATGAATGAACTTAGGGAAACTCTTAAAGATGTGTCTTATTCTTTTCCTTGATATATAAACTCACAAGTTCATTTGTAAAACTGTATGTTCTAATACCTATTCCTCCTCACCCACAAGAACCAATGGCCAGGGGAGCCTAGGTGGCTCAATAGGTTAAGGGTCCAACTCTTGGTTTTGGCTCAGGTCATGATCTCATGGGTGGTGAGACTGAGTCCTGCTTTGGGGTCCATGCTGAGTGGGAGTCTGCTTGAAGATTCTCTCCCTCTGCCCCTCCCCACACTCGCACACGCACGCACGCACACTATAATAAATAAGTCTTTAAAAAGAAAAAAAGAACCAACGGCCACACATTGTTCTTTGCCAGAAAATAATACGCAAACTCCCCCTCTCTCTCCCCTTCTTTTCCCTCCTCCTTCTCCTCCTTCTTTCAGCAGCAAGAAAATCTTAAAATTTGTAAAAGGCAACAACCGCGTCTTGAGCACATGATAGACGCCATTTACATACACACTTCATTCCACATGAGGCTTTTCTCCATAGGCTGTTCCGTAGCAGCAGGTTTGTCTAATGCCAAATATTGGCTCATGATCCTTACCGTGGAGACTAGGTAAGGGTGTGAAGGAGGTGGTTGTGCAAATCGATCCTTAATATAATAGCAGCACAAAGAATGGGTGTTTCCTTATTCATCTAATAGAGAGCCAAGAATTATCCTAAGGTATGTCAGGTCTGTAATTAGAATTATTATCTTTAGAAATCTTCAGTTCAGTCTTTTAAGCTTCAGATGGCATTCTACTTCAGCAAACTGCTTCACTGAAGCAAAAGAATGTTTTTACATTTACCTAAAAAGATATACCCTAGTTTATAAGCCCTATCCGAGGCTTTATCTTTCTGATTCTGAACTAGACACTTTAGTAGAATTCCATTAAAATAAATGCTTAAGGGGGTCCTGGGTGGCTCCGTCGATAAGCGTCTGCCTTTGGCTCAGGTCATGATCCCAGAGTCCTGGGATCGAGCCCCGCATCATGCTCCCTGCTCAGCGGGAAGCCTGCTTCTCCCTCTCCCTCTGCCCTTGCTTGTGTTCCCTCTCTCGCTGTGTGTCTCTCTGTCAAAAAAATAAATAAAATCTTTAGAAAATAATAAATAAAAAATAAATAAAAATAAAAATAAAATAAATGCTTAGTGGTGATCATTTCACAATATATACAAATATCAAATCATGATACTGTACACCTGAAACTAATATAACATGTCCATTGTACCTCAACAAAAAATAATAAATGCTTAATTACAACACTTCTATCTTAATAAATTTCTATGACAATATTTAAATTGAGTAAACCGAATTAGTCTCAGTCTCCTCTGCCTCCATAACTATTGTTACTCCTGTCACGTGTCCTACAAAACACCATAGCATTTATGAATCCACACATCATCCTATACTGATACAGAATTTATTTTTGTATTTTAATAGAATATGTATTTTTACCTTGCTTTTTTCATATCATAATATATCTTGCAAATCAGTCTGTGACAGAATGTTGTGTTTTGTAACTCTTCCTAGTCATTTCTCCCTATAGAGGCTATACCAATTAATAACCCCACTAGGGCTCAAAATAGTTAATACACACCTTTAACCATACTGGATACTAGCGGTATTTGTTTGTCATTTTTTATCTTTTTGGTAGGAAATTTGTCCATTTAGCGGTTAAATTTTTTCAATTAACTTTTATGATAAAATATATGATTACTGAAATCTATTTATGTTTACTCAACTTCAGTGTTTCAACTTTTATGAACTGCCTTTTCCTATGTTCTGTCCATTTTTATTGGGTTATTGATATTCTTCTTAAATACTTGAAATGTTTCCTTTAGGAATCCTAGATATTACTCTTTTATCTGTTAACATAACATAACAAAAGATCTTTCTTCCTTATTGTCACTGATATTTAACTCTACCTGACTGCTTTTTCAGTTTCTGTTGGACTGTATATCTTAACAGAAACAAATTTACCAGTGGCTTTGCTCATGAAAAAAGAGCCTGCCAAATTCTATTTTAAAATCTATTAGATGTTTCATTGGGACCACACTGAAATTACACATTAACTTATAGAGACATAATATATTTTTTAAATATTGAGTCTTCCATCCAGGCAAAATAGCATATCTTTACATTAATTGGCATGTTTTTATGTTCTATGGCAATTTTTTAAAATCACAGCAATGTTACATGACTTCATACAATACAAAAAAATGCAATATAGGAATATAGCTAAGGGCATAATGGTTATATTCTTTTCTTCAAAAAGCTATGATTCTCATTTCTAGTACAAATAGATATGAACTGCACACATAGAGAAACAGGTTGGTCATTAGCTTCACAATTTTGCCCCCAAATGACCTATAGGTGCATTCTTTTCTGATCTTTCATAAAGTCCAAGAAGACAACTAATGAAAAACTTTACTCTCTGGTTCCTACCATTTGAAAAATGTCATAATCTATTGTAGCAGGGCCAAGAAATGGAAAGATGTCTATATTAAACATTATTTCAAAAATGAAGCAGTAATGAGAATCTTCTTGTTAAAGAGGTCACTACATGAAGATAGTTCTTATAAATTCAAAATGATAAAAATACTGTTATAAAAACCTTCTAGGTATATTTGTGCATAAATATTTTCCCTTTACTATGTGTATTTTTAAATAATAGAAGTCTCAAAAATAGAAGCAACTATCTCAGACTAAATTATATTATTGTATAAAAAATAAAATTATGTTATTATATATATTACACTGAATGGAGTATTTGAATTATAATTATCTTACAAAATTTCAGATTGCATCATAATTGAGAAGTGTATCCTGAATTAAAATATTCCAGTGTACTTTTGTTTTGGAATATCATGAAAACACAAACACCATAACACAGTTGTAAGTTGTAGATTAAAATGTGCTTTTGCATTAAACTGAAGACATTCATTTAATTTTTAAAAAACAAAAAGAAAAGAAATTTAAAAAAAGGAAAAGTAATAAAGTTATTTTAAGTATTACTTTTGAAGTTCATAATATTCATTCAAGGTATCTTATTCTCCCTATGAACAATATCAAAAGCAATAATACATTTGGTCTTAAAAAAGGGGGGGGGCATTCTGCCATATGACAATACAGATGAACCTGGAAGATATTATGCTAAGTGATAGCATATCAGTTATGTAATATGAATGAGTGCTGCCATACAACATTGTGTCTATACTTAACAATACTGTATTGTACACTTAAAACTTTTGTTAAGTGGGTAAATCTCAGGTTAAGTGTTCTTATCACAATTTGTAAAGAAATAATGATTATAAATTAAAAGAATAATCATAAACTATTTTTTACCCATTAGATTAGCACAAAACTTAAAAGGCAATAACACTCATAGCTAATGAGGATGTCATCCTCAGACTCTATTCATTTGAGTATGAGTTGCTGCAAATGGGGGAAAATAATCTGGAAATGTGTAATAAGATTAAAATATGCAGATTTTTAAACTAGCAATACTACTTTTGGGACTATGTCCTATTGTAATAAAAAAATACATGTATCTAAGATAAATGTAGAAAGGTATTTGTTACAATATTGATTGTCACAGTAAAAAAAAACTAGAAATAGGGGCACCTGGGTGGCTCAGTCCGTTAAGTGGCTGCTTTCAGCTCAGGTCATGATCCCAGGGTCCTGGGATCGAGCCCTGCATCAGGCTCCCTGCTCAACGGGAAGTCTACTTCTCCCTCTCCTGCTCCCCCTGCTTGTGCTCTCTCACTTTCTCTCTGTCAAATAAATAAATAAAATCTAAAAAAAAAAACTAGAAATAAAAATAGTTTAAAAAAAAAAAGAGTCATGAGATTCATTGTAATTTGATTGCTTTGTGCTATACTTTCGCTCCTTTATCAAGCTCTGTGCCTAATAGAACAGAGGAGAAGATCAGCTTCTGAAGAAACAGATAAACAGGGGTCCAGTGTAGCCACTCAGAGAAAAAGTCTGGGTACTATTAGAGAACAGAGACATGGTCATCTAGACAGCAACAAATATACACTATGGTACTAGTTGGTCCTTTCAAGTCAGTAAGAGCAAAGGAAAGCTACTATTTACACTACAGCTGAGTCCTGAAAGTCTGACAGGACATTTTGCTGGAGAATTAACAAATGCTTTCCCATACAGAGCCCAGTAAGTCTGCAGAATTATGGACAAATGGGAAAGAAACACACCTTTATTAAGAATCCCCTAGGTACCTAGTATTTAACATATTTTTAAACTTAATATCTGAAAAACTCTGTATTACTATTACTGCCTCCATTCAAATCATTACACATTGAGAAACTGAAGGTTAGATATTTGGCCTAAGGTCACATGATTTGTTAAAGGCAGAGCTGAGCCTTAAAAGTTGTGACGTAGGCCAAGTTGAGGTAATTTTACTTTCTGTGTGAGTCCAGATTACCGTTGACACTTGAACAATATGGGGGTTGGAACACCAACCCCCACCCCCTACATGCAGTTGTAAATCTGTGTATAACTTCTGACTCCCCAAAAACTTAACTTTAGAGCCTATGGTTGACCAGAAGCCTTACTGACAACATAAACTGTCAATTAACATATATTTTATATATTATATATATTAGATACTATTTTCTTACAATAAAGTAAGCTAGAGAAAAAGATGTTATGAAGAAAATCATGGGGTGCCTGGGTGTCTCAGTCAGTTAAGCATCTGATTTCAGCTCAGGTCATGATCTCAGAGTGGTGGGATCAAGCCCTGAGTCAAATTGGGGATTCCCACCAGCAGGGAGTCTGCTTGCCCCTCTGCCTCTCCCTCTACCCTGCCCCCCATCCCACCCCACCCCCACTCAGGCTCTCTCTCTGTCCCTCTGTCTCTCTCTCTCTCTTAAATAAATAAATAAAATCAGAAAGAAAGAAAGAAAGAAAAGTAAGGAAAAAAAAGAAAAGGAAGGAAAAAAAGAAAGGAAGGAAGGAAGAAAGAAAGTGAGAGACAGAGAGAAAGAGTGAAAGAAAGAAAGGAAATCATAAGGGAGAGAAAATACATTTATAGTACTGGACTGTATCCAAAAAAATCGACATTTCCATGAACCCGCATAGTTCAAACCATGTTGTTCAAGGGTCAACTGTACTAGCACTGCTCCTGGATACCAGGTGTTGGCTATGTTCTCTTCCACTTACAGCTTCCCTGAAAGAACCAACTCACACAAAAACACCACTGGACAATGTGAAAATTATTATATATCTAGACAGGGAGATGAATGAGAATATTCACTAAAAATAACTCAAAATCCCCCTAGTTAATGCTCCAAATCCCCTTCTTGGCCAAGCATCCAAAAGCCTCCTGTCTCCTTTTTCCCCATCTGAGCTCTGTTTCCTCAGCCCCACCTGGCTCCCTCTAAACTTTCCTCACTGAAAACCATATTTCTTTATCATCATTCATGCAAAATGTCATCCCTCCACCTGGGAGACCTGGGTATGGTAGATCTTAGCCCTGGAAGCTCAGCCTCTGCTTCCAGGGACCCTTGCTGAAGCCACTTTGAACACAGAAATACTCTTCTACAAGGAACTCTCTCATTCTAGTCTGTCTCCCTCCATAAGTCTGCTTTCATTCAGTACTCTCTAAAGATAAGCTTTACAGGAAACATTATGACCTTAAGAGACAGAGAAAAAACATTTAAATGTGAAGAACAGGTATAGCAATTATTGAAAAACATTCCATTCTCCTAGACCATAATAAAGACAAAAAAATAAAACAAAACATCTCCAAACCCTGTGTGAGACAGAAAAGTTAAACCAGCCACAAAGGAGCCATTAAAATTGGTTCCTTATTTCACCTAGGATAAGCTTCACTGTTCAAAGTATTTCAGTCAGTTTTTCAGCTTTTTCCCATTAGATTACTTCAAGCATCACTTATAGAAAAAATTATTAAATGTAAGACAATCTAGTGAGTGGAACAACCAATCCCACAAAAGTTATATTTCACTGTTCAATAGTAATTCAACCTCACTAGAGATAATTCCACAATGGATGTTGATGGTACAAAGCACTCCATACATACTAGTGATACATAAATACTAACTTACTATTACTAGCATTATTAGCATTAGTATTATTGTTCTTAGCCTTCATATTCCAGATTTAACACTCTAGTACTTGACATGAAAAGTTACAGACTAACAATGCATAATGTATGTATATGTATGTATGTATGTATGATTGGGCTATAAGTTCAAATACATGTCTTGCTATATGTCATGGTGAAAAAAATTTTTAAACACTGATGTATATATAATAAGTTTTATTTTTCCCTACTGGTAAGACTTCTTGAAAAAGTAGCCCCCTGGTTCTCATAACCAACAACGAACGATACGTGCCTTCTACTGAGTTCTGCTCTCTATATACGTACCATGATATGTGTTTTAATTTACAACACAGATAATTAGCACATAAGCCCATACTGGTCACACCCCTCCTAAATTCCTTTTTCTCCCAAAGGAGGAAGAATCATGTAATAGACTCATCAGGTTTAAGGATGTTTTGACTATAGTCCTACAATAGGGAGCTTTCACTGTTCTGGTAAAATGGGAGGATCCAAATAAAGATGGCTTCTTGTGGTATTCTTCCTTCGCTATGGAAGAAAGACAATTAAAAATTTCCCCTAAGTATTTGAGGAACAGAAAGCAGGCCAGTGTGCCTGAAGAATAGAACAATGGGAAGAGTGAAGAGTTGCAGGTAGGAGCTAGATCATCTAAAGTTTGATTTTATTCCTTTGCAATGTGAAGCCCTTAAGTGGTTTTAAGCAGGAAAGTAATGTAATGTAACAACATCTTTATAAAACTCTCTCTGACTGCTGATTAGACTAAGTTGCAGGACAGCAAGATTGGAGGGTATTTAGAAGATGGTGCAGTGGTCCAGGTGACTGACAATGGTGGCTTAGACTAGAGTTATTATACAGAAGATGGTAAAAGGTTACCATATTTTAAATATATTTTGAAGATTGAGATGTCTAAGTTTACTACTGAATAATCAAGGATGGTTCATAAGTGTTTGTAGCAAGCAAGAGGTAAATGGTGCTGCTATTTGCTGATACAGGGAAGACATGGGGATTGAGGATGTCAATTTGGAGAAGGGGTATGAAATAGTTCAGTGTGAGCCATATGAAATACGGCATCTCTATGCCTTTTATTTCTTTTTCTTGTCTGATTGCTGTGGCTAGGACATCCAGTACTATGTTGAATGAAAGTGGACATCCTTGTCAACTTTTCAATGTTGAGCATGATGTTAGCTGTGGGTTTGTAATAGATTGCCTTTATTATATTCAGGTATGTTCCCTCTAAACCCACTTTGTTGAGAGTTTTTATCACTGATCGATTTGTGGATATTAAACTATCCTGGAATAAATCCCCTATTGTGGTGAATGATCCTTTTACTGTATTGTTGACAAAATATGGTGTATCTAAATGGAGGCTCACTAATCTACAGATGAGACGGGATGAGATCATCTATAAAAAGAAAGTAGACGGGGGCGCCTGGGTGGCTCAGTCGTTAAGCGTCTGCCTTAGGCTCAGGTCATGATCCCAGGGTCCTGGGATCGAGCCCTGCATCAGGCTCTCTGCTCCGCGGGAAGCCTGCTTCTCCCCCTCCCACTCCCACTGCTTGTGTTCCCTCTCTCGCTGTGTGTCTCTCTCTGTCAAATAAATAAATAAAATCTTAAAAAAAAAAAAAAGAGAGAGAGAGAGTAGACAGAGAGAAACACTGAGGACAGAGACCACAGGTTCTCCAGTGTTCAGACCGGATGAGTAAGAGTAAGAGATTAAAAAGGAACACTGTTGAGGGTTGATGTTACAGAAGTTATTTAAAATAGGATTTCAAGAAAGAAGATGAAGGAGAATGCAAAACTGACTATACATTTGGCTAAGACTTAAGTTACTAATAACCTGAAAAAGATTATTTCATTATATTTGTGGGGGGTAGAAAGCTTGGTAAGAACAGGCAGATAAATATATAATCAGAGTCCACTGGATCTAATTTTCAATTTTTGAGTTTCTTCTTTGAGTAGTTCCATTTGTAAAGGTTAATATTTCATTACTTTAGTCTCTGAGATCTTGAAAAAATAAAACAAAGAAGTTGTTTATTATTTTTAATAGAATAAGAATCATTCTATTTGAATTATCATATGAATCTAGCGGACCCTTTTATAAATCTAAGGTATAGGACAGGAACTTAATGATCTTAAGTCTCCTATATCTTGAAACATTTTGCTATTTCACAATCTTAAAATTTATTTTATCACTATTCATCATTAATTCCCATGTATGCTAAAAAAGAGACTAAAATATAAAAATGGGAAAATATTAAACTCACCTAAAAGGATAATGCAATAGTGAAATAAATCATCATTCTTCAGTTTTCTTTTTCTGTTATCCAAACATGAGAAAAACAATCCCTGTAGTGTTTTTTTACTTTTCACTGAACAAAGGTGAGAATTCAGATTTTTTTCCTGCCCACAATGGTAAAGAAAATACACAAGACATTTCACAATTACTAGAAAAATGAGATGAACACAAAGAGACAGCCTAACCCTGAATTCTACTGATAATGATGAAACTGATCATATAAGTGAAATATCAGAATATGAGCCTTCAGATGATGATATCTATAGATGAAATTTCTCAAACTCAAGAATCAGTGTGTGAATAACACACTTCTAAGGACAAAATGGAAATATAGTATTGTCATCTAGTTAATCATTTAATAGGAAAGACATCATCATGTAATTTTTTGTAACAAAAACCTGGAACCATCCCTTTTTGCTAAAGGAGTATGTGGCAATATTTCTTTATCTTTAATGAGGTGCATGTAGCAAAAATCATTTGATATAGAGAGATTTGCTATGTTTAATGCTTATTACAGTTTTATTTGTTTTAAAGATTTTATTTATTTGACAGAGAAAGAGAGAGAGAGAGCACAAGTAGAGGGGAGCAGCAGGCAGAGGGAGAGAGAGAAATAGGCTCCCAGCTGTGCAAGGAGGCCGATGTGGAACTCAATCCCAGGACTCTGGGATCATGACCTGAGCCAAAGGCAGACGTTTAACCAACTGAGCCACCCAGGCACCCGACTTATTACAATTTTGAATAGTATTCTCACTATCCCTGTATTCTTCTAAGTTATTTGTAGAAATAACAAAGATTTTAAATAGATGATAATCCATTAAACCCTAATGATAAATGATGATGACTACTTTTCTTGGTACACTAAGAGTTTAAAAATGTAAAATGAGGAAACAAAGACTGTAAGTATATATTTTAAGCAGTATTTTTAGGAATATTTCTATAAGGAGGAACAGAGAAATGGCAGTAGCTGGAGAGAGATGTGGGTTTAAGGAATATTAAAATGGATGCTATTACTCAACAAATAATTATGGATAATGCTAGAACCCAGCATTGGGAAAAGACCTGTACCCTGACTCAACAGGGTATCTTCACTATTTTAACACAAATGGAGTCTGAACTGGCCATTAAGCAATGGTCCTCGATTCTAGCTGCTGTGGCTCTAGGGGCACTCCTTTGGGAATCTTATGGCCCTCCAAATGCATGGAAGTTTTCTGGTGGCACTTGTAATTTACATCAATGTACTATGATTGCTCTTGCCCCCAGAATAAGTTGAAATAAAATATATCCTGTGATACAGCTAGTAGGGATAGAAACTACTCTAAGTACTGCTCATGTCCTCCCCCTAGGACAGAAGTGGGCCTGCTATGTAACTACACACAATGGAAACCAGTCTTTGTATAAGCCTCTGAGATGAGACAGAGTGAATGGCTTTGTATCTCATTAACTTAGAACCCAGACATAAATGAGTGATAGCCAACTGTAATGATGCCTGTCCTTAATAAGATCTTATATATGGGCAAAGGTAGATTTTGTTGGGAAGGCAAAGCAAATACCTCTCTAATTCTTACTGATTTGTTCTGTAATGAAACTGAATGGTGCTATGATCATACTGTGATATGTTAAAATATTAGAGTTGGTAAGAATCAACTACCTTATGTAAATAAGTCTTATGATAATACTAATATTGACGATCAAGTGTATTGAGAGAATGAGTTAAAGCCTCTTCAGGATGTGATACCCTTTGAAAATGACTGGTCTGGGGAAGAACTGAATCTAGCTAACCATCAGCTGATTTCTGTGCTAAATAGTTCTGCATTAGCTTATCATGAGGTACAAACAGCAGCAGATCAGGGTGGGGAGAATCAAATTGTAAAAGAATACGAAAACGTACGTAACAGTTTTATAAGACAAATCAGTTGTCTCTTTCAATCCATCTCTATCTCACACTGGCTTCTCCAAATATTAGGCATATTCATGTTGCTACCATTGCCATATCTGTTCTACATCAAATATAAATGCTTTGAAAAATATGACTTTGCTCTAAGGGGTCCATGGCCTGAGACCAGGGTATGGACTGTGACATAATAAGAAATGTATATTTGGTCTCTGTCCCTGGTTCCAGACATAGAGCTCCTAAATCCTTTAGAATTTCCTGGATGATAGGATTATAGTTCAAATGAGGCAACTCTTGGTGGGCCCCTGGATGGTGAGTGGTCACTAGAAAGACCAAGCAGGATTAGAAGCCTGGAACTTTCCACCCCATCCCCCATCCTCTAAGGAGGAAAGAAGAGCTGCAGATTAAGTTAATAAATCAATCATGACTATGTGATGAAGCCTCCATAAAAGTACCTAAACTAAGAACTTCTAGATTGGTGACTACATCCATATGCTGGGATGTTGGCACACCCCCACACCAAGGGGACAGAAGCCCCTGGGCTTGGGACTCTTCCAGACCTAACCCTATGTACCTCTTTATCTTCCTGTTCATCTGTATCTTTTTCATATCCTTTATAATAAAACAACAGACATAAGTGTTTCCCTGAGCTCTGGAAGCCACTACAGCAAATTATAGTACATGAGGAGGGGGTTGTAGAACTCCCAATTTATAAGTGGTTGATCAGAAGTACAGGAAACAACCTAAACCTTGTGACCAGCGTCTGAAGTCATGGCCATCGTGTAGGACTGGGCCCTTAACTTGTGGGGTCTGCAGCTAGTTATCGGGGTCTGCAGCTAGTTAATGTCATAACTGAATTGCAAGACAAACAATTGGTGTCCAAAGAGTTGAAGAATTGGTTGGTTTGGGGGGAAAACTTACACATGCAGTGTCAGAGTGCTCTAAGTGTAGGAAAATGGTTTTTTCCTTTAGGTAGATAGACATTCCCATGGGTTTATAAGTAGGAAGGGGTAATGCCTGTCTGATTGCATCTCCCTTCTCTAAGAATTATAAAGCAATCCACATTAAGAAAGTTATCAAAAGTCACACAGCTAATCAGTGGTTGAGAAAAGACCTCAAAGTAAATCTGATTGCAGAATTCAAATGCTAACTATTGTACCATGACTCAGGAAAGGCAACTGCAGGTCTTACAGTAATCCAGTCAACTACATGTTCATCTTGTTCATATTTTTGTTGTAGCATTTGCCATATTGTTTTGTGATTTACTTGTTTATTATGTGTCTTTTTAAACCAGATCTCAGTGCCCTCTACGTCAAGCAATGTGCCTGTCAAATAGAATCCAATATTTGGCAAATGAAGTCAAGGAAGGGAGGGATGGAGGGAGGGTATATGGAAAGGAAGAAAGAAATAGGGATAAGAAGAGAAGGCGGTGAAGATGGATAATGTATACAAATAAATATCTGGTCCTGATTCTGCCATAGATACTGGCTTGTAACTGGGGAGCTATAGACAATCAGACATAAAACTTCCATGTGCCCTAGTTTCAGGGTGTATAAATCAAATGTTTTGCATTAAGTCAATAGTTTTCAAACTATTTTTCTGTGGGAAATTTCTTTAAATAATACCTACCCAAGTTGTAAACGAATTGTTTAAATGTTGTTGAGGCTGATAAGTTATGAGGAAAATCTAGTCATTTCTCTCTGCCCTGAGCTCACCGGAGTGATTTTGCAAAGCCACATATCCACTAGAACTCCAAACATTTGGAAAAACACTGAATAAGGTGGTTTCCATCTTTAAAGATTGGTCAAGCTCCCAGGGTTGAGTTTGGCAAACCTCCCGGTTGCAGGGATGGGGATGATTCTTCTTTGGTAAACTGACGACTTCTCCATGCCTAATACCATCAACCCTTATCTGAATAATCAATTATTTTAAAGGACAACAAAAAGGAATGTTTTATATGACATGAAAATTCTATTACTATAAAAAACATCATCTTCATCAACCCAAGTGTCCATTGATAGATGAATGGTTAAAGAAAATGTAGTGTGTATACACACACACACACACAGTGTAATATAACTCAGCCATAAAACAAGAATGAGGGGCACCTGGGTGGCTCATTCAGTTAAGCATCCAACTCTTGATATCAGCTCAGGTCAAGATCTCAGGGTCCTGGGATCAAGCCCCTCACTGGGCTCCTTGCTCAGTGAGGAGGAGTATGCTGGAGATTCTCTACCTCACTCTCCCTCTGCTCCTCCCCACTGCACTCGCTCAATCTCTCTCTCTCTAAAATAATAAATAAACCTTTAAAAAAAAATGAGATCTTGTGACGACGGGGATGGGCCTAGAGGGTATTATACTAAGTGAAATAAGTCAGAGAGAGAAAGACAAATCATTTGATTTCACCTATACATAGAATCTAAAAACCAAAACAAATGAACAAACAAAAAAAGCAGAAAGAGACCCATAAATACAGAGAACAAATTGATGGTTGCTACAGGGGAGGGCAGTAGGGGCATGGGCAAAATGGGTGAAGGGGAGTGGGAAATACAGGATTCCAGTTACGGAACAAATGAGTCACCAGGACGAAAGGTACAGCATAGGACATATAGTCAATGGTACTATAATAGCATTGTATGGTGACAAATGGTAGCTACACTTGTGGTGAACATAGCATAATACACAGAGTTGTCGAATCACTATGTTGTATGCCTAAAACTAAGGCAACACTGTGTGTCAACTACACTTCAATAAAAAAAAAAAAAATTAGCTTCACTATAATAATTCATAAATTAGTATCTCTACCTCTTAGCAAATATACATCCAAGGTACAGTTTGAATAACTGTTGATGTGGCAAGAATAAGCACAAAGAAAAATGCTTTTGAAAGTTCATAAACCAGTGGTGCCTGGGTGGCTCAGCCGTTAAGCGCCTGCCTTCGGCTCAGGTCATGATCCCAGGGTCCTGGGATCGAGCCCCACATCGGACTCCCTGCTCCACGGGAAGCCTGCCTCTCCCTCTCCCACTCCCCTTGCTTGTGTTCCCTCTCTCGCTGTGTCTCTCTCTGTCAAATAAATAAAATCTTTAAAAAAAAAAAAAAAGTTCATAAACCATATGATTACATTTTTAAGACAAAATCATGCTAATACTTTAGCATTACTATTTTTGGGGTTTTTTCAATCTTTTTGTTTATGCCCATATTCCTATATGTATTCCACATACAGATAACAAGTCTATGAGTAAGTAAAATCTATCATTTTGTACTCTTTAAAAATGAGAAAATTAAGAGCAATTTTTCATTATCTTTCCTTTTTTTCTGTTATCAGTTTTTTACTCTATTAAGAGTTTTGAGGATTACTTTCTGTTAAAGCATCAAATCAAACTAATTACTCAGAGACAGTTTAAAGTTAAAGATAAACTGAATAGTTCCAAAGATAAAAAGCACACCCGCATTCTCCAGAGAAACCTCTGTTGATCAGATTTGGACTGGCTCTTAGCAATAACAAAATAGCATCTTGAAATAGCAACAGACAAGTACAAAAGAGAGCAGGTCATTCATGGAAGGGTCTTCCTTTGAGACTGCTCTAAATTTATTTCCAAAGCTTTAGGCAACAATAAACCTCTCTTTCTCCCCACATTTGCAGTAGCATTAACTCCAAGTGCCCACCACAATAGAATAATGAAAACAGATTCAGAATCTTTTGCTGCTTTACAAAATGCCTGTCCACTAATCCTAAGCAAATATGATCTTTATTCCTTAAATCTATTGGGAAAAGTGACCTTTTCTAATGGAGTAAATAAGTTTAAAGTAATATGAAGATATCATCTCCTTCAAATGCTCCTCCCCACTTCACATACAAATCTGATCATTTTCCTTGCTTGACATAGTATCAGTATTAATTTCCTCCCCTAGATAACTTTAGGAAGCTATGGGGAAAAAAGTGAAAATCATATCATAATAAATACATTTAGTTTTAGCTTTAATTTACTATCACTATCTCGTTGATCAGGTACATAGCACAAAACAGGCTACAGGATGATATGTAACTACAGCTATTGACAAAAAAATGCTGAAAAACATGTCTTTAATTTTTAAATCTCAAAACTGAGCCTTGACTACTTCGTTCATTAAAAAAAAAAAAACTCTATTTGCTTCACCAAAAGAAATATAATTACAAAGTGTTGATTCCAATATTAATGTTGATCTAACCACTATAAAATAATGCATTTTTTATGGTAAGCACAGTGGTCTAAACCATCTTTAGTTACTCTGCCCTTCCTATTATTTTTGCAAGTATTTATGTTACAAATGGTTCAATGAATTCTTGTGATGCTATCTGCCCCATAGTTGAAGACAAGTATTTCATGATTGAATCCATTTCCAATTAGGAAATTGAGGCAATGGTCAAGGTAGAGGACAGTTTTGTGTGGTAAGTATTCAGAATCCCTTAATCCCCGGTTGTTTACAGATGATCTCAGTGTGGGTTGGCAATTGTTCTGAGTTCATATGCAAAGGAGTTCAAGGATGTTTGTTTTCTAGCAGAAATTTTAACTATACATGTTTACCACCCTACTTCTATAAAGGACCCAGAATCCAACTTAGAAAGAGCACAGTCCTTTGCTTACCACATACCTTATTAAAGGGGCATGGTCCTTTGTCTACAACTGGGTGGACAAGACAAGCATTGCTGGGAGAGAATGTAACACATTGTCCTCTCCCTAATCTAATTCCCAATTGACCTTTTCCTACAAAACTTTCCATTCGTGCACTGCTCTCCACCTTCCTCTCTGTGATCTGTACTCTTCCTTCACATCTGAAACACTTATAGAATGTTTTCTTTAACTGTTTTCCTCTTACTGAAACGCAGGTCCTCACTGGGACTCCTCTGCAAGACTCTTCCAGAAACTGTTTTTCTGTCTCACACTCTGCATACCTCAGTCTGGGAAATTTAGGTGTCCTCCTGGCTTCCCAGGCTTTTTCCAGTCCATACTCCCCTTTCCTCTGATCCCTAGAATTCATCCTTCTGGCTACAGCATCCTCTCTATTCCCACTACCCCCTCTTTCAATGTACTTCCCTGCTAATCTCCTAGACATTCTTCATTAATTAAACCCTCTAGGTAGGTCCTGACTCAGGGTCTTCCTCATCCCCCCAGCTACTTGCCAGTATTCTCAACATCGATAATGTTCACACTGGTGGGCTAACATCTTACACTTTTGGTTTTTTGATCTCCTTCTCCTTGAACCTCCACCTCCCACACAGACCTGCATCTTGTCTTCACCAGACTTTACAACACTTCTGAAAACTGGGATTTCTGATCACACCAGCTCACTTGCTCAAGCATGCCCCTACCACTGGCACATTCCACGACCACCTGATACCTCCAATCTACTGACACACCTCCCCGCCACGGCAATTCCCACTGCTGTTAGTCCCACCTTAAGTGACCCTGCTTTCTTGTCCAGCCTCTCTTCTCAATGCATTATTACAATCACTCCTTTAAAATGCCTTTGACTTTGTGCTGTTCACTCTTTCTTTCACTGACTTGGGAATAACCACAGCTTATTTGTGGAATATGAACCTATAACAGCACCTTAACCAACAATTCAGCTGATGTGTTCCCATTATAGTCATGATTGTGAGTCTTAAACTGGCACTTAATACTACTCACTAGTGCTGCTATTTCTAATAAGCTTACTTTCCCACCCCTTAGAGGAATATTTTATACATTCTCTTACCTGTTAAAACTGTTTCACTTATCCTCCTAACAAGTGATTTTTCTTGTCTTCTATTTCATTGAGGTAACAAAAGTAAGCATACAAGAATACACTCAATTTTCCACCAACCAATCTATATACCTACCTGTCCTTGAGTCCATTTCCTTCTTCCTTCCTATCACAAGGCAGTAAGTGCCTCATATCCCCCACAGAATACTTAATACCTGGAAGTCTACCTCCTGGACCCAACCAAAACCTCTATTCATGTGGTTATCCCCTCCTCTCTTTAAACTGGATTATTTTAGCAAACAAGCTCATTTAAGTTTCTATTATCTAAAAATAAATTAAATTAAAATAGCAATATAAAATTACATAGATATCTATATACACACATATGGTCTTACACGTTTTTGTTCTTTATTCCTTTTACAGCAAGAAGTCTCAATAGAGTTATCCCTAGAAGTTGCCCAATTCCTAACCTCCAGTGCAGCGCAGTCCAGCCTGCATCCCCACTTCTCGACAGACACCACTCTTGTTAGGCTCACCAGTGACCTCTATATTGCTAAGTGCAGCCTAACAAGCAACCAGTGTTATTGGAAACTCATGCCTTAGTTGTCAAATTGACCATTCATAGTGATCCTACAAAGAATTAGGACTGAAGAATGGTACAGATTCACCAAGTTACTCTGCAGCAGAGATGAGGCAGGGAGTGGCTCAGAACCAGACAAGGAAGGAGGAAGTAAATAAAAAGTGAAGGTCAACACAAGGCCCTTGTCAAAGCCAGGAACGAAGCCAGGAAGATATAAACATAAAGAGTAGGCCAAAGACAAGCAGGCTTTGCAATGATAAAATTGAATCCACTGACTGGTTCTCCAGAGCCCAGGGGCATCTCGGACAGAGACATAGAAGTCACTTGTCATTAAAGTTAGAAGAACAAATATATCTAAAATATATACATATATACACACACACATGTATTTGACCTTTTGAAAGGATACAACCTTCTATAAGTTATCAACTCTTTTGTAGTAATTACGTGGTACACACACATATAATTCTATCATTATAGCTGTGTTTATTTTCAAACACACATATAAATTAGGCTATCTTATGTAAGTACGGTACTGAAAAAAAATGAACTTTGGTGCACTTGTGTCTGTCTACATATAAATGGAATATTTTGGATAAATAAATACAGTTCTATGTACTGTTTGTGAAAATGCAGCAGTCTCTACATTGGCACTGTTCTGTTTTGTGTCAAGCCCATCTGTTGCAATTATCCAAATGTCTATTTTTATTATTCAATTTCCCAATAACATGTGTCTGCTTTCCTTGTCCCATTAACTCTCTATTCTTTTATGTGCTTCCTATAGAATAATCAGCTCTATTCACTACATTCCACCACCAAAGAATATTTTAGGAAAGAAAAGGGTATTTTGGATAAAGGGCAGCTTTATATAGCTGCTGATGATTATTGTGATCTTTGATACACAACACCTATTTACCCTTAAAAGAAGATTGATCCAGGCAGAATAATCTTTTCCTAAATTTATGTAGTAAGTATAGTATTAAGTATAGTAATAGAAATATCAAGAGTAATTGTATTTACCACTGCATCTAATTTGGTTGAATTATATTGTACAACATAATGCCCCCAAAATTAAAACACAAATGACTAGAAAGACTGTTACTGAAATGTGGAGTTGTTGGTGGCTGTCAAAGACTTATTTTCTGGATAGAACTCACGTCTCTTCTTCCTTGAGAAAGCTGTCTTGGCATATGTAATGGAGTCCCTGCACTGGGTAATGAGCAAGCACATGCACACTTTCCCAGGGTTTTCCTTATTTTCAGAGTAGGAAACATAGCATTGTATTCACATCAGCCAGTCTCCCCACCTAGTGATCCCAGACTCATTTCTAGTTTCAGGAAAAAAAGGTAAGAAATCTCAAAACTGGATCTAACCCAAAGTCAAAACTGACTTCTAACCTACTGCTGTATATGGCAATCTTATTTGCTGTTAGAGCCCTATAACCAGAGTGTAGTCTTTGCTCTGACCTATAAAGTATGTCAGAGAAACACTAAAGATCCAATGGCCACTTTAAAATAATTTCATCAAAGAACAAATGTTCCTGAGAATAAATACATCGAGAAAACATGTTTCTTTGACCTTTTACCTTAGTCAAACACCTTATACATAACTGTATAATGTAACAGAAAACTAGATGTGACATCTCCTTCTGGTTCAGATACTAACTGGAACTTTCCCTTAGGGAAGAGATTTAACCTCCATTCATTCAAAATATATTTAATGACCATCCGCTGTATGAATGTATGTTAGGCAGAGTCTTATACCTTCCTGGTCGTTAGTACCTTCAAATGATTAAAAGTTTTGGATTTTACGGTTGTAAAATTCTATATAGTTTTATGACGTTATAAGATCTTGAACCAACGTAGAGTCTGCCTTATACAGTGATGACAGGTACAGCAAGGTAGAAACACATTTTGTGTATCCTTTTAACAAAGCATCCACCAAAAATAACATTCTTTAGAGCACAAAGACAACATCTCTTAAGCTAAATGTTACTTTTCTAATAAACAAAAAATAGTTTTATTTTCTGCAGGAGTAAACAATATGGCTTTAGCACTTACTTTTAAAACTTTGTAAGTTTTGGGGGCGCCTGGGTGGCTCAGTCGTTAAGCGCCTGCCTTCGGCTCAGGTCATGATCCCAGGGTCCTGGGATCGAGCCCCATATCGGGCTCCCTGCTCAGCAGGAAGCCTGCTTCTCCCTCTCCCACTCCCCCTGTTTGTGTTCCCTCTCTCGCTGTGTCTCTCTCTGTCAAATAAATAAAATCTTGAAAAAAATTAAAAAAAAAAAAAAAACTTTGTAAGTTTTGTTCAAAGCTTATTGAAAAGATGTCATAATGTTCCTCTTTGAAACAAGCTACCCTCAAGCACAGGTCAAGACCTTTTTTCCATCAGTACAGAAATACTTTCACAGGAGAAAACTCCCCTCAAAATAAATTGAAGAATTTACTACTGGGTCATATCAGTACTAAGAAACGCATAATAAGGATATATAACTAATATCATGGCAGTTTTTCTAGGTGACAAACATATTCCCTCCCAAGACCTGCTTATAACCTATCCCTTCAGTCAATTATCCTGGCTCGGTCACCAAATATGATCTGATGAGCAAAAGAAATCTTTATCCTCATTCCATGACACAATTTTTAAACCATTTTATTAAGGTATAATTGACATAAAAAAGCTGCCCATAGTTTAATGTATACAACTTACTGAGTTTGAAAATAACCATATACCATAAAACCATCGTGAAACAATTTTGAAAGCAATTGTTTTCTGAATCTTGAACCACCTCCTCATCTTTTATTTTAGAATGGGGTAGCTAAGAAAAAAAGTACAAATACTAGGTAATAAAATATAAATATTTGCTTCAAAAGTACTAATACCTCCCCTACAAATGTATTTTGATGTTGCTTCTTGAATTATTTGCAAAATAAAATGAGAAGTACGGAAATGATGCTCAAGTTAGCAGTAAGTAAATTTCCAAAGCAAAATATCTGATGATGTAAAATTACATGATGTTATAAAAATGGTACCAAGAAGACAGCACCTTCTGGGAAGGAAATGCTCATGGCATTTGCAACAAACACTTTCTAAGCCACATGCCAAGATGAATAATCACAAAGTAATAATAAGGTAAACTTATTTTGTTATATGTGATGTATGCATCTTATTGCATACTTATAATTGCATATAAGTTCAAAAAGATATTTTCACATACTCTATTCTAGAGACATTGTTTTCATTTTCATTTTATGATCCATGATCCATCTGAAATTGATTTTGGATTATGATGTGACACAGGAATCTTTTTTTTCCATTTGGACATCCAAATGACCCAACACCATCTTCTGAAAAGATTTTCCTTTGTCACTGCAAAGAGTAAACTTTATCTATAGCCCAGATAAGTGTGGGTTCATTTTTGGACTCTATTTTATCTCAATGATTTAATTGTCTATAGTAGCACTAATACCATACTATATCACTTAGAATAGCTTTATCATGACTATTGTATTTGATAGAATAATTCTTCCAACTTTGCTCTTCAAGACTCTCTTGTTTATTCATGGCCCTTTGCAATTTTAACAATACTTTAAAATCAACATGTCAAATTCTATCAATAATTTTGATGGATTGATTAATCAATATCTGTTTTCTTTAAATCTTCCAACCCTTTGTCATGGTATATCCCATCATTGTGTTCTATAACTACTCTGTTTTTATAATTTTCTTTTAGATGTTCTATGTAAGCTTTAGCACATTTATTCTGGCACTGGGTGTATTTTTATTCTACTACTAATGCTATTTTTAACTTTTTGACCATGATCCTTAAAACTTAAAATACAATTTATGTTCCAATTAATCTAATTTGTGTTCATGACTCATAAATGTTCCATAGTTTTATACTAATACTTTGTCTAATATGTGTACTAAGTAAAAAAGATCATAGCTATGAGCACAAAGACATTTGTTATGGAAGTGTTTTGTTTTGTGGGTTAATTGGTCTATGTCTGATTATGATGGAGGAGTGAAATGTTTCTCACAAGACACTCAGAGAGCTTTGATCCCCATTACTTGGACTCAAAAATTAAAAGAATGGGCACAGTAACTCAGAAACTAAAATTCTGGTAAATGTAAAGATATGGGTTCCATCACTAATGTCACAAAAGGAAACTTTCCAAAATCCATATCCAGGAAAATTGCCACTTAGTGAAACTGGGCATTTACCCAGAGGGGATTCCATGGCTTAGTGCTGGCAGAGTAGTAGTTTTCTTGTCTCAAACTTAAGGTGCAGAACTCAAGCTCTGTAGACAATTGGATCTCTCTTTGTTGGTAAACATTCTCAGCAAACTTCCCAGATCCCATTCCTTGCTTTGTCCCACATTCACCTGCTAGTAATGGTGACCAGAGATGAACCTTGAGAGGAGTTCAGGACACAAACTGAGTAGCTGAATCTCTAAATACACACATACAGCTTCTATTTTTCCCATATTGCATGTTCCTCAGGTCATCAGAAATGATGAGGAATTAACTGTGTCAGTATCCACAGTCATATCCACTTGGAACTTCAGCATTCTTGGACTCATCTGTAGAATAGCTCTCAGCTGGAGCTCTAATTCCTTGATTGTGGAAGACAGCTCTCCCATCTGGCAAATGGATCTGATATTGTTCTTCTGAGAGAACAAAGAGCAGAGGGGCACAATAAACCCTCTTCATCAAGTTCCTTCTGCAAGTTGTTATGTATCATGTTGATTGACTTGTGAATACTGAACCACCCTTGCATCCCAGGAATAAATCTCACTCGATCAAGGTGAGTGATTTTTTTTAATGTGTTGTGAGATTCAATTTGTAATACTTTGTTGAGGATTTTTACAACTATTTCATCAGAAATATTGGCCTGTAGTTCTCTTTTTTTGTGTGATGTTTTTATCCAATTTCATATCAGGGTAATACTTCATAGAACGAATTTGGAAGTTTTTCTTCCTTTTCTATTTTTTGGAAAAGTTTAAGAAGAACAGATATTAACTCTTCTTTAAATGTTTGATAGATGAGCACGGGGTGTTACATGCAACTAATGAATCGTTGAACACTACATCAAAAACTAATGATGTACTATATGTTGGCTAACTGAACATAAAAAAATAAATGTTTGGCAGAACTCGCCTGTGAAGCCATATGATCCTGGACTTTTATTTGTTGGGAGTTTTTTGATTACTGATTCAATTTCATTGCTGGTAATTGGTCTGTTAAAATTTTCTTTTTCTTCCTGGCTCAGTTTTGGTAGGTTATATGTTTCTAGGAATTTATCCATTTCCTCTAGGTGTCCAATTTGTTGGCAGAAAATTTTTCAAAATATTCTCTTATAATTGTATTTCTGTGGTATTGGTTTTTATTTCTCCTTTCTCATTTGTGATTTTGTTTATTTATAGAGTTCATTCTCTCTCTCTTTTTTGATGAGTCTGGCTCAAGAGTGATCAATTTTGTTGATGAGAACCAGCTCCTGGTTTCATCGATCTATTCTACTGCTTTTTTAGTTTCTATATCATTTATTTCTGTTCTAATCTTTATTATTTCCTTCCTTCTGCTGGTTTTATGTTTTGTTTGTTCTTTTTCTAGCTCCTTTAGGTATAAGGTTAGGTTGAGATTTTTCTTGCTTCTTGAGGTAAGCCTGTATTGCTATAAACTTCCCTCTTGGAACCACTTTTGCTGCACCCCAAAGATTTTGGACTGCTGTATTTTCATTTTCATTTTTCTCCATGTAATTTTTTATTTCTTCTTTGACAAATCTGGTTGACCCATTTATTGTTTAGTAGCATGTTATTTAACCCCCATGTATTTGTGTTCTTTCCAGATTTTTTTCTTCTGAATGACTTCTAGTTTCATAGCATTGTGGTCAGAAAAGGTGCATGGTATGACTTTGATATTTTTGAATTTGTTGAGGCTTCTTTTGTGGGCTAATATGTGATCTATTCTGGAGAATGCTCCATGTGCACTTGAAAAGAAGGTATATCCTGCTGTTTTAGGATGGAATGTCCTGAATATATCTATTAAATCCATCTGTTCCAGTGTGTCATTCAAAGCTACTGTTGCCTTGTTTATTTTCTGTTTGAATGATCTGTCCGTTGATGTAAGTGGGGTGTTAAAATCCCCTACTATTATTATATTAATACCGATGAGATCCTTTACGTTTGTTAACTATTTTATGTATTTGGGTGCTCCCATGTTGGATGCATAAATATTTATAATTGTTAGATCTTCTTGTTGGATTGTGCACTTTATCACTATGTAGTATCTTTCTTTGTCTCTTGTTACTGTCTTTGTTTTAAAGTCTATATTGTCAGGGCGCCTAGGTGGCTCAGTCCATTAAACATCTGACTCTTGATTTTGGCTCAGATCATGATATCAGGGTCATGAGATCAAGTCCCACATCAGGCTCTGCATTATGCGTGGAGCCTGCTTGGGATTCTCTTTCTCCCTCTTCCTCTCCCCCTCCACCAACCCCGCTCTTTCTCCTTCTCTCTCTCTCTAAAAAAATAAATAAATAAAAATTAATTTTAAAAAATAAAGTCTATTTTGTCAAATATAACTATTGCTACTCCAGCTTTCTTTTGACATCCATTTGCATGGTAAATGTTTCTCCATCCCCTCACTTTCAACCAGCATGTGTATTTAGGTCTGAGATCAGTCTCTCATAGGCAGCATATAGATGGATCTTGTTTTTTTATCCATTCCCTCACCCTATGTCTTTCGATTGGAACATTCAGTCCATTTCCATTCAAAGTAATTATTGATAGGTATATATTTATTGCCATTTTGTTACTTGTTTTGTGGTTGTTTTTGTAGTTTTTCTCTGATCCTTTCTTCTCTTGCTGTCTTCTCTCACAGTTTTCTGGCTTTCCTTAGTGATATACTTAGATCTCCTTGTCTTTATTTTTTGCATATCTATAACTGGGTTTTGATTTGTGGTACCATTAGGTTTATATATAATATCTCTGCATACAGCAGGCTATATTAAGTTGATGGTCACTTAAGTCTGAACCCATTCTTTACTCCTCTTCCCCCCTTTTTTAGGTTTATGGTATCATACTTCACATCCCTTTTTTTTTTTTTTTTTTTGTGCTTCTCCTGATTTTTACAAAGATGCTTATTTTTACTGCCTTTGTGCTTCCTACTTTTCTTACTCTCACTTACGGTCTTTCCTTTCCACTCAAAGAATCCCCTTTAACATTTCTTATAGAGCTGGTTTGGTGTCACAGACTCCTTTAGCTTCTGTTTATCTGAGAAACACTTTCTCTCTCCTATTTTGAATAACAGCTTTGCTGGATAGAGTATTCTTGGCTGCAGATTTTTTTCCTTTCAGCACTTTGAATATATCATGCCACTCTCCTCTGGCCTGCAAAGTTTCTGCTGAAAAGCCTGATAGCTTTATGGAGCTTCCCCTTGTATGTAACTGTCTTATTTTCTCTTGGTGCTTTTAAAATTCTCTCTTTATCACCGCTTTTTGACATTTTGATTACTATGTGTGTTGGTGTGGACCTCCTTGAGTTGATTTTGTTGGGTGATCTCTGTACCTCCTAGATCTGGATATCTGTTTCCCCCCCCCAGATTAGGGAAATTTTCAGCTATTATTTGTTCAAATATATTTTCTTTTCCTTCCCCTCTTCCCTCTCTTCTTCTTCTGGGAATCCCTATAATGTGAATGTTATTATGCTTGATGGAGTTGCTGAGTTCCCTAAGTCTATTCTCATTTTGCATTTTTTTTTTTTTTTCCTCTCTCTCATGGGCTCAGCTTGATTGATTTCCATTACTCTGTCCTCCAGGTCACTAATTTATTCCTCTGCTTCCTCTAACCTGCTATTTATTCCATCTAGTGTATTTTTTATTTCATTTATTGTGTTCTTCATCTCTGATGAGTTCCTTTTTATCTCCTTTAGGTCTCACTAATGTTCTCCACTCTTTTCTCAAGTCTAGTGAGTACTCTATGATCATTACTTTAAGCTCCTTATCAGGCATATTACTTATATCCATTTCACCTAGGTCGCTTGCTGTGGTTTTGTCCTATTCTTTCATTTGGGACATATGCCTCTGTCTCCTCATTTTGTCTAACTCTCTGTGTCTGTTTCTGTGTGTTAGCAAAGTCAGCTATGTCTCCTGCTCTTGAAAGTAATGGACTCATGAAGAAAAGGTCCTGTAGTGCCCTGCAGTGCAGTGTCTCCTGCTCACCAGAACCCAGTGCTTTAAGGGTGTCTCCTATGTGTGTTGTGTGTGCCCTGCTGTTTTGTCCTGGCTGCTTTTTCCTTTCAGCCCAATAGTCTACAGTGGCTCTCTTTGCCTGTTGTGGGTGCTGTTTGGTCCCTGTGAGGTGCACAGTTTTAACAATGTGCTCACTGGTGTACTTGTGAAATGAAACCTGCCCCTGCTTCTAGGACCAGGCCAACCTGAGCAGATGCACAAAGCATGCATGGGCAGGGCATGCAATTTTACAAGGTGTGTGTTGGATTTCTCCAGGGCCCTGCTGCCACTGCCTTTGCCCCCAGAACTGAAGCCCCACAAAACTGGCAGGTCAGGAGATGCAGTATTGGCAAGGTTTGCACCAGTGAGGGAGGAGACCCAAAGTGCCAAGATTGAGGCAAGTGTGACTAGAAAGGGTGGATCTGCCAAAGTGCAGGGGGCAGGGCTAGGTGTAAGGAAGTTAGGTAGTGAATGTTTGCACTGTGCTGGTTCCCACATTTGGCCATGTGTTTATACTGGTGAGCCGGGGAGGGAGATGGTGCCAGCCAGCTCCTTTGTTCCTGGGGGAGCCTCCCTGTAAACCCTAACCTCCAGAAGACACTCTGAAATGAGCAAGTAACTTTCCCTCCCATATACCCCAGGCATTTCTCAAGCTGCCATTTTTATGCTGTATCTCCATGGGCTGTTTGTTTGCTGGCTCTTTAAGTGTAGAGACTCAGCTTCCTATCACCCTCCCAGCTCTCCCAGAACTGAGCTCATTGATTTTTAAAAGTCCAGGTTTTAAGTCCCACTGATTGTAAGAACTGATGAAATTCAGCCCCTCTTGTTTTCAAAGACAAATGTTAGGCTCCCCAGAATGATAGTCTGTTTCCCCCCTTCTCTGTGCCCGGGGGTCTCTCCCTCCTATAGATGGCCCAAGGGTCTGTTTAGGCCCCCGCTGGGTCTCTGACCTTCCTATCCTCTTCAGTGTGGCCTCTTTTCTACCTTTAGTTGTGGAGTTTGTTCTGCCAGTCTTTAGGTCATTTTCTGGGTATTTACACTGACATGAGTGTTATCTAGTTGTGTCCATGGGACAAGGTGAACTTAGGGTCCTCACTCCACCATCATCCCCCAGGGGACTTTTTTACTACTTGCTTCTTTTAAGTGCTCACTATGGCAACTGTCTGTCCTCCACTAGATGTACAGATGTATGGATATCTTTCTTCAATCTTGATTCTGTTCCATTGTTTTGTTTTGTTTTTTTATTTTTTTTTTTTTAAAGATTTTATTTATTTATTTGAGAGAGAGAATGAGATAGAGAGAGCATGAGAGGGGGGAGGGTCAGAGGGAGAAGCAGACTCCCTGCTGAGCAGGGAGCCTGATGTGGGACTCGATCCCAGGACTCCAGGATCACGACCTGAGCCGAAGGCAGTCGCTTAACCAACTGAGCCACCCAGGCGCCCCTGTTCCATTGTTTTAAATGTCTGTCTTTATGCCAGTACCACAATGTCAATTATCATAACTTTGCTGTAAATTTTGCAATCGGGAAATGTAAGTCCACTGATTTTTTTTTTTTTAAGACTGTTTAGGCTATCAGGGTCCCTTGCATTTCCAAATGCATTATAGGATCTGCTTGTCAGTTTCTGCAAAAAAGCACAGCTAGGATTCTGAAAGGCACTGTGTTGAATCTGTAGATCAATTTGGACAGTATTATCATATTAATAATATTAAATCTCTGAGCCATGAACACGGAATATCTTTCCATTTATTTAGGTCTTTAATTTCTTTCACCAATGCTTTGTACTTTTTAGTGTACAAGACTTCTTGTATTTCATTTTTAAAATTTATTCCTGAGTATTTACTCTTTTTGATACTACTGCAGATGAGAATTTTTCTTAATTTCCAGTTCAAATTATTGTTAGTGCATAGAAATACAGTTAGTTATTTATTGGTGTTATATCCTATAAACTTTATGAATTTATAACTGGATTCTATGTAATTTTATCTCTAATCCTCACAACAGTGATACCCGAAGGGTGTTATTATGCCATTTTTTATAGATGTTGCTAAGAATAGGAAAGAAGAATTCTGAGACTAAGAGAAATTAAGAATGAATTTTGACAAACAAAAGTAGTAAGTTGTAAAGACTGTAAACAAATCCTCTAATATCATCTACTCTCTAATATGCCACATGCCCTCCAATGACCCTGGCTCTCCTTAACCTTAGTAATTTATTCTTAACATTACCTTATGAGCAAATAATAGTTTTGCCTATCTGTGCACCTCAAGTATGCCTTATCTATTTGTTTCACTGTGTAAATCTGCAAAATAATAACCATTTGTATTTTCTAAAATGACTTCATCCTTAGTAAAATGTCCTGTGAGATTCATTATTCAAGAGTAGAAACTATCAGCTATGTCATAAGAAAGACATTTTTTCTTTTTACAATTATTTAAGTCTCTTTGAAAAGCTAAATTTACATTATGCTTCAAAATGAGGAAAAAGGAGGGAAGAAATTATTTAAAATGTTCACAGTTTTTTTAATGTTACTGATTTCATTTGCTCCAGATTAAACAGAATTCTGAATACCAGGAAGCTTGTAGAACTGGCAGTGTGGGAGTGTGGCATGCCAGAAACACCAAAAATTAATGAAAGGCCAAATGATAATCTTGATAGGAACTAAATAAAACTTTTGTTTTTCCAGTTTTTATTTCAGGCAACTGGTTGTCTCAGACTTCAAAGTCCAGATAGTAATGTAGACTCATTATAGTGAAATCAGATTTCAAGTAATATTTTATTTCATTGGGTTTCAACAGCTCTTTAAAGTAACCCCTTTTATCTGGAATCCATGTGGGAAAGATGGTGTGCCACTACTCCCAATAACAAACAAATCCCTTGGCTATATCCACCTCTATGTTGTATACTGCCTGAAGTCCCCTGGAAAAGGAAATGTACTGCATTACAATTTCAAAAATAGCCAGAGATTGAAAATTAATGCACCACAGAGCACGGTGTTTTGGCCTTTTGTCTAAAGGGCAAATGCAGACAAATCAGAGTCTAGAGCTGTGTGCCATATACAGGGATTTGTTTCCTGCACAAAACTCCAATGAAAACAGTGCATTCAAATGGTAATGAAGAGAGGGCCTGGGTGCAGATAATGGTATATTAAACTTGGATGAGCTAATTGTGCATTTTCATGTGAATCAGCCTCCTGCTAGGACTCATTAGGAATGCACATTAAAGATATAGACAAGTGTGCCGCCTTTTAATCAAGTGTCTTATTTCTAACAACACTATTAGTATTGTGAGCATTCTGGTAAGTGGAATTTTTGACTGAAATTTAATTGTGCAGCCTGGAAATCTGATTCCATTTCGAAGCTGTAAAAATATCTTCATGTAAGGGCAGAATGGGGAGAAGTGTGGGGGGAGGGGGCGGTAAAGAGAGTGGACCAGAACAGGAATTGATCGATTACTTTCTTTTCTCTTAAAAACTAAATATGCTAGCCTGTTGAGCTGAATTCTTTACTTGGAATCCATACAAATTCCCACAAAATATCAGTCTACAGATGGTGCTGAGGAAATGACAGCCGAGATCATACCAGCAACGCTTAGGAAAAGTTGAGAAGCATTTCTGCAAGAGGGTGAGAGAACACATAGGGAGCCTCAGATGGAGAGATGTTACGTATGAGGCAATCTGCATGTAGAAGAGCAGAAAAACACTCATATGATTATGATTAGACATGTAGCAGGAAAGCAAAACACGATTTAGCTTATTAAGAAACTGAAATTCAAGTGGGTCAGCCTTGAAATTCTAAAATTCCTTGCAGAACAATATCCACCTTTTTTCAATTCTTATTACACCACACTTGTAAGACGCAAACACTTGAAATCTGGTTGCATTTAATTCCAAAGTGTGTTAAAGGGAGATATATAAAGAAAAAAGACCACCATGAAAGACTTCTTTATCTTACAAAGATATGTCTAAACACTGAAGTCATTTCTGCAGGATTCTGGGATAATGGCATGCTGGTCACATATCACTACTCTACCTTCATTACCAATATCCTCTATAGAGAAGGTGATAGACCCAGACAAGCATGTTTTTGGTGGACCACGAGGGTCCAAGGACACAAGTCCTGTTGAGATTTCTAGGGAAGGAAATCAAGGCATGGCTTCCTTCTCCAAGGGATCTGAAGTAAAAGACAAGGTTCATATCTCTTCAGTCTGAGGGGAGCTGTTCATGAGTGGTCTCAAGTGACTGGATCTCTGGATGATAGGCAGCACATGTCCATTTACTTCTTGTGATCATTAGAACAGCTACTTAACTGTGTAAACCTTTGTGAGCTCTGGTGGAAGCAGCACCTAGGGCCAGGGCTTTCATCTGGGACACGGTAGCCAGCCCCTTAGAAAAAGAAAGCAGAGTGGGATCTTCCCCAAACCATAACACAATGGTTAGAATCTACAACTTCATTTACTCAGAGCCACAAGAGAACTGCCATGCCTTCCATCACCTGCTAATTGGCAACAGAAGAGAATATAACCTGTCAAGGTATACAATTAAAGGGATATTCAACCATGAATAGGTTTAGGAATGCATAGATAATCTTTTGTCATATGACTTTAAAAAAGGGAGAAAGTGAAGATATATAAATTCAGATTTATGGAAAATAAAGCATCAGAAGGAATTTAAGATATAAAAGCAACTATGAGACACCAACTGAAATCTTGAGGAAAACTATGAAATTTGATCCAAGAGATAAATAATCTTGATGACACATAATCACAGAATGGACAATTAACTAAACAGCTACCTTTAAGATGACTCCACTCCAGATTGTTTTATAGCTGATTCTACCTAATTTTAAATATTTTACCATTTCTTTCTAAGGTCGTAGGAAAATATGGAAAGAATTTCAATTTGTCATATAAAGCTAACATTTTTTTTGCTAATGGTATTAAAGAAAATTTAGCCCTGATCTCACTCAAAGTATAAAAATAAATTTCACAGTAAAAAGTATGAAAATTGTTCTGGAGAAAAATTTTATAACATGTTTTATTAGTCAGGATTCTCCAGAAAAATAGAACCAGTAGGCTATGTAGTGATATATATAAGAGATTTATTATAGGAATCTGTTCAGGCAGTTACGGAGGCCAAGATGTCCCACAATCTGCAGGCTGGAAAACCAGGAAAGTTGGTGGTATAAATCAGTCTGAGTCCAAAGGCCTGAGAATCAGGGGGCTGATGGTGTAAGTCCTGGTCTGAGTCTAAATGCCCAAGAGAGTCCAAGGGCAGGAGAAGATGGATGTCTCAGTTCAAGCACAGAAAGCAGTTGCCCTTCCTCTGCCTTTTTGTTCTATTCAGGCCCTCGACAGATTGGATGACGGCCACCTGCAACCTTCTTTACTCCACCTACCAGTTCAAATGCTAATGTCTTCTGGAGACACCCTCACAGACACACCCAGAAATAATACTGTACCAGTGTCTGGACATCCTTTAGCCTTGTCAAGTTGACACATAAAATTAACCACCACACATACTGAGGGGATCTTCTTAAGCTAACCCTATTTCATGACATAAAATAATCATTTGCCAAAACTTCTACAACAAATGTAGAAGATAATCAATAGACTGGGAAAAGTATTTAGAATGAATATGACCAACAAAAAGATATAATATTTTTTTAAAGATTATATTTATTTATTTTAGAGAGGGGGAAGGGGCAGAGAGAGATGGAGAGAGAGAATCTCAAGGAGACTCCCCGCTGACCTGGGCGCCCCACACAGGGCTCGATCCCACAACCCTGAGATCATGACATGAGCCGAAATCAGGAGTCAGATGCCTAACTGACGGAGCCATCCAGGCGCCCGAAAAAGATAGTATTTTTAATATGTACAAAGTTTTCTAATTAATAAGAGTAAACCAAAAAAAAGCAATAGAAAATTTAGTGAAGGATATCAGCAGACAAGCCACAAAGGACATATAATGGTCATTAAACACAAAAAGATTTTCAGCATCACTAGACATCCAAATTATGCATCATGAATGAGATAACTTTTTCACTCATCAGATTAGCCGAAGTTTAAAAACTTTATGGTATCCTGTGAATTTGAGGAGAATATCACATCTCCATTATTTTTCAAGTATGAATTGCAAAACTTTTTTGCAAAATAATCAAATAATCTCTATAAATTTAAAAGGCACCTATTATTTAAACAAGCTGTCATATACTTTGGAAGTCAAGTCTCTACCTCTACCTCTCTCTCTGTTTCTCATGAATAAATTCTTTTTTAAAAAGTCTAAAAAGAATGAAAGATGGAAAAAGAAAAGAATATATGTGAGCACAGAGAAAAATACATATGCATATTCCCCAAATTATTAAAAGGCTGAGGGGTGAGGGGATACTGAAAAGGTGATATTAAATTTATTTTTAAACACTTCTGCTTTTATCTCTAAATATTTCTAACTATAAATTTGTACTTTTTTCTTTGTAGTAAAAAAAAATATTATATATATAAACCTAAACATAAATATATCTTGTATAAGTCATATTTATCACTATAACATATATTGTATATGCCATGCATATTATACATAAATTACGTGCTAAATCTCTATCACTAGTTCATTAGTTTACAGGTCTTAATCACAGAAATACCCAGTCACAAAAAACTTATAATTAAATGTTCCTTGGACTCAACTCAAGATTTGGGAAGTATGAAGACGCCTTGACGCATCCTTTCTTGAGTGCTGACAAGGCAACTTTCCACTCTGTCCCATGCAAGATGAGACTTACCTGAACTGCCTCTTACAGCAATCTCTTGATATTGATTTAAAAGTTTCCCCAAAATTACACTATCCAAGGGGGGATCATACTGGTTATTTCCACAACCCAAAGTTCAACCGTTTTAAAAGGGCAAACATAGAGTTTAAATAAAGCAATTTACCCAGAATAATACAGTTAATAATAAGGCATGTGCTTGCAATTTATATAAAGGAGTGTAGAACAGTAAAGGAACCAGGATTTATGGTCAGACGTGAACTAAGGTGACAGCACCTCTGTCAAGTGCCAAACTTAGAGAATAACAATAATTGCCTTGCTGGTTGCACAAATACTTCACATTGTTGGTTACATGTACGCATTAGGAAAAAAATGTAAGTAAAATCCCTAGTCCAGGATTTTGTGGTTGTTCACTGACTCAATACATGGTGGTTACTATTATTATTATTATTAGGGCAGTGACTATATATGTACAGGGTGATGTCTAATAATGTCACCTCATCTAGGTAAAAACTGATTATATTTTACTTCAGTTTTATGGTATTTTTATTAAATATTTAAAGAAATGTTGGGCAGAAGAAGGATTAGACATGTCCTATGATGGCTCTGGAGGGTAGAATTAGGAATATTGCTGACAGTTACCAATCTGATTCTAACTCAGTAAAAAGAAAACTTGGATTCACCTAAGGATGTAATGAGTGATTCGAGAACTCAAGGGTTTTCTTTAATGGAAGGCACAGAACCAGATGACGTAACCGCAAGTGTCTTTCTCTTCCTGAGATTCTGATTCTATGTCTGACACTCTGCCGGCATCTAGTCAGGGAGGCAGCTGAGACAGAGGGTAGCACAGAGGCAAGAGAGGTTTAAGACAATGCTCCTAAATCAAAAGATTATAGTCTCAGAGAAAATGTGAACAACAATTAAATATAGTTGGCTATTAGTTACCATATATTGAATAACAGTTTTCCTGTGTTTGGATCTCATTAAATCCCATAGCCCCATTTGAAACTTCATCTTTTATAGACTTTTGTTTACACTTTCTTCAGCACTTTTATCACTTTCAATGGGATTTACGAAAAGCAGCTCAGCCATTTGTTTGTCCAAATCCCTCTATGTTAGTCTAGACATTTATGGACATTCATTTCATAACACAACCATAAAAACTAAAATTATGGTTTATTTCCCATCTCAAGAAATAAATTTACCGACACTTTTTTTTTGTCTTTTGTTGGTTCTTCCCAGAAGACACTTGTGTTTTAATAGAAAATACGAACAGCAAGAATGAGATTGGAATGCTCATCGTTCTTCATGAGTTTCATTATCATAAAGCTTGTTCATGCTATGTCCTCTCAGTAAAGACAAGTCAAGGCTATCATCTTTACTTAACTCACAGTTTCAGAACAGAGTATCATGAGACTCAAGTAACTAGATGCTAAGAAATGGGAAATCAGATTAATCATAATAACCTGCTAACTTAGAAGTTCTCTATGTGGGGGCGCCTGGGTGGCTCAGTCGTTAAGCCATCTGCCTTTGGCTCAGGTCATGATCCCAGGGTCCTGGGATCAAGCCCCACATTGGGCTCCCTGCTCGGCGGGAAGCCTGCTTCTCTCTCTCCCACTCCCCCTGCTTGTGTTCCCTCTCTCGCTGTGTCTCTGTCAAATAAATAAATAAAATCTTTTTAAAATAAAAATAAAAAAGAAGTCCTCTATGTGGTGGCACCTGTTCAGCGTCTGACTCTTGATTTCAGCTCAGTCATGATGTCAGGATTGTGAGATCGAGCCCTGTGTCAGGCTCCACGGTGGGCCTGCTTAGATTCTCTCTCTCCCTCTCCCCTCTTTCCTCCTCTCTCCCTCTCTTTAAATAAATAAATAAATAAATAAATAAATAAATAAATGTTCTCTATGTGAAGTAGCAAACTGAATGGGACATGGATACAGTATAATCAATAAACTAGAAGAGAATAGGATTCCTAATTAAAGGAAGCAAATATACTAATTATGCTTTACCATCAAAATTGCTCCTTAACTTCTTTGAAGTCAGAATAAGTCTCAATTTCAAAACTGAGAAACCAAAAAATTCCTTACTGAGACTTTTATCTTGGTAAATTTTATTGGAAATGTTCATACAGGACCTAAAAGTATTGGAGAACAAGTAACACTCCTGACAATATCTTCAATAGCAGATTTATAATAACCATTTAAATTTTTTAAAATTATGTTTCATTTTAGCTTCTATTCATTTATTTTTATGTAATTTGAGTTTCAACAGTTTTGTTTCTCTGTCAACTTGAGAAAATTCACTCAGACATGCCTCAGTAGAGCCCATTTTTCAACAATAGAACATAGAGTAGATAAAATGCAGTGATTGTGCAGGTATAATGTACAAGGAGGGAAAATCTCATTTGTATTTGTGTTTATAACCTTACGCAAGAATCATCACACTTTTTGCAAAAGTATTCTTTAGTAAGGATCAGAATGGAAGAATAAAGCAGTGGCTTTTAATGATCATTGGTCTCAAGGTTATAGTTTAGAGTGAATCTCATACAACCCTACCATCACTAAAATAAAGATCCCACGATCAGGAAGAGGAGATAGGGGATTGCCATCATAATTTGAGCTCTGATTTAGAATATCCACTAATCTCTCACTAATGATAAAACAAATTCCAAACTCACCATATGCAAAAAAGCCTCGTCCTATCATACCCATATCCACTCCTCCAAATACATACACCTTGCTGTGGCAGACTTTATGTCACTGTTACATGCAACAGGAAACTTCCCTTCATAGCACTTATCTCTGTTAAGAACTTACATGGATTTGTGCTTATTTACTCAATGTCTGACTCACCAACAGGTAGTAATGGCTAGGTCTATTTTTTGCCCATCATAGTAGCCACAATACCTGATTTCTAATAAGTACTTATTCTATTTGCAACAAATGAGTGAATTAATAGATCTTGTGTTTCCGTCACCTTCTTTTGATTACCATCTTCATACCAGTTAGTGTTCTCCACTCCTCACATATCCACTGTACATCTCTTTGGGTGAAATCTTACCTAATCTTTAAGATTACTCATAAACACACCAGGGAGAGTTCTTTGAGTTTCCTGCGTATTGTTGCACTTACTACATTTAACTTACCATTACTGATAGTTTTGCATTTTTTGAACCTCTGAGTTCCTTGAAAGCTGAACCTATGTCCACAAAAAAAAGCATCATGTCTTTTGCAGAGCAGATGCCAGGTTCAGAGGGCAAACCATCATGCTGCTGAAGGAAAAGATCTAAGCAAAGCTGTAGAACCCTGGAAAAAATGTAAGAGAAAGTACAAGTGTCCTCTGATCCTCTGATACAAAGTGTCAGCTTACCACCACTGCCTGATGTAAAGAACCAGTCCTCATAATGAGCAGCAGCGTGGCAAGGAATTAAACATCAGGAGAAAATATCCAAAAGTTATTATTCACTCTTTCTTTGCATATTTGTGTTCTTAAATTAAAATACCAGCATCACACACGTGTGCGCACATATTGTGTGTGCGTGCGCGCGCACACACACGCATTCTAAGCTATAGAAATACATCCTATATTTAATCACTATCTATTCCCAGAAAGGTGATCAGCATAAGCGCATAATCGACAAGACCGTGAGAAGCTTCCTTTCAAGATTTAATAGCAACACTGTCCTTCAAAATCAGGATGTTCTCTCTGACTCTGGTTGAGACTCACTTTCTTGAGCAGGTTGTCTTTCCCTTTATTATGCAAATATTGCAGTCTTCTGAGCAACTGTTTACTATTATTATATGATCATATTGTTCTGAAAATGTCTACGTATACCCTTGCTCTAAATGTATATTATATGTTTGTGCATGTATGTGTACATAGGTGTACACATGGGTATGTGTATTTATGCATTTATGCATACATGTGTATATATAATACAAATGTGTATGTGTATATATATGTATGTACTTCTGAATCTAGAGTCAATTTTCATTTCCTATATCCTATTGCTAACTTTCATGAAGTTCACTGTAATGCACATCTCATGTCTGCAAAGCTGAGTGTGATACTATTTTGTTATATTAATGTCTTCCTGGCACATTCTCATTTATGGTATTTAATATACTATTGTTGCAATGTGCTAAATGGCCCCATGACAGGTTATTTTTTAAAAGGTGAATATGAATTTTTAAGTACTTAAAGAATTATAGTGTAAATTAATCACTAAAAGTATATAACAGTCAATGTTTTGTTGTGAAATTTTGCTGTTGGCTTAGAGGTTGTTTACTACCCATATTTAGAAAAGTGTCTATTATTTGAAAGCAATACAATTAACAGTTGTCTGCTTTTGAGCCTGAGCCTAATAGAAATTAAAATATTCAGGAAAATGTGAAAAGTATGTTTTGAGGGCATTATGAAAATAAATTCTGTTCGCACAGATTATTCCAGTTGAGAGTTGGCGTTCAGTCTTCAGTTTGCCAAGAGTAGCATGTCTACCCCCAAAACTGATAAGCTGGAGGTTGCCATGCAATTTCTGCCACACAAGTTCTTTTCATGTCAAGTTACAACAAATGTCAATAAATAAGATATAGAGTTATAGGCACATAGGTCTGTGTGATCATATTTTGACATTACAGCAGTTAACACTGGAATAATTAAAAATATATGCCTTAAGTCTTAAAAATTATTATTAATGAACAAACCAAGACAACAACCATATAACATATTAAACACAGGAAATATTAAAACAGAATTACACAGAGTTTTGTAAAATTAAAAAGCAGAAAAAGTGATATATCAGAGTAAATGGAAATGGGATAAAGTCCTTATTAACCCTCTGAAAAGTAGGTAACATAGCATTACTCTGCCCATCCAACAGCATAATATTTAGGTCTCTGTTGATGGAAACACCTTAAAGTTTTATCTAGAGTGACTCACATTAACCCCAATAGAACAATAAACCCTTTGTGTACAGGGAAACTGTATTTTACCAGAAAATGGGTAAATTTTCAAGATATTCTCTATATGAAGGTCCCAAGACTACAAGTACAGACCATCTAGTTTTAAAATGCAGCTCAGAAACCAAGAAGCTACGTGAAGAAAGCATGTAATGTAACAGTACCTGTGGTTTGCAATATTACCAAAGTCCCAGCTCCTGAGAAAGCTGGAAAACTAGGAAACAGATGATAGAAACAAGTCAGAAACAAGGAATATTCTTCTTACAAAGAGAAAGAAGCAATGTGGCTCAAAATACTAAATTGAACCAGCTAAATGACTTGGAAAGATGTGTTAACTCTCCAATCTTCAGTCATTTCACTGTAAATATAATAAAAACCATTTTTCATATATTAAAAACCATTTTTATTACCTTCTCAACTTTCATCTCTTTAAAATGTTACATTCTATAAGCCAGTTGGCATGTAAGACACACACGGACAAACACACATGTCCACACAGAGGCATAATAACAAGTGATGTTGCTTACTTAGTGTTTTGTTCTGACTAAAACATTCTTTAAAAATCCATATATATATATATATATGGAAAATGGGACTAAGAGTGCAGAACCCATAAAGCTGTCGTGCAGTCCAATGGGACGACAATATAAGACACAGCATTATACAATGCACACTTAGTCATTGTGCACTCAGTAACAGTGGTCATTATTATCACCGTTGGCTCCAAATGCCATGGACATCCATGGGAAATGCTGAGGGTAAGCCGTGAGCTGTGCAAAAGAACAACAGGATGTTGCATTGGTACGTCTAACGTATGCAGACGCAAGTGAGCTGCTTAGAGCAAGTGTTGGCAATCCACTCTGCTCCTCTCAGTGAGCATATGCCACAGTGTGAGTGTGACCCCAGCCACAGAATCTGCTGTTTCCTCAGTCAACCCATCTGCCTCCAATGCTGTGAACATCTCTGCTCACTAAACATGATTCTAGGGTTAAATATACATATTTTTCACATAGCATGATGCCAAAACACAAGCCAAAATGTCACCTGACACTCAACTAAAGAAACGATGATTGAATTGATGTTGCAGGAAAAGCTGTCTGACTTTGTTGGTTACTGAGGTTATTCCTGTCGATATATTGTACATCATGAGTGATTTTGTGGGAACCTTCAAGGGGATGTTTTCCTATGTTCCAGTTCCACCTTACGAGAGAAGTTTAGAAGCCACCTCTGTGTAGGATATAGCTGCACTTTATAAATAGGAGAAAGAAAAACACCCCCAGAGAAGAGACAAGAAATATTTTTAGTGTTCCCCCTAAATCTAAGGTTTGCAACAACTCAAATCTAGTCCAGAAACATAAACACTGAAGATGGTTTGATCAGAGTGAGCCAGATGAAAGCTCACCTTTGCTACAACACAGTTTAAGAGTCTGGAGCAAAGGTGTTGCAGGCATCAGAAGCAAATTTGCTCCTAACCAGAAGCGTGATTCAGCATAGAGGGGTCCTGGGAAATGCAAACAGCATCAACCCCTGGACTGGAGACAGAGCTCAAGTCTCAGAAGGCAGAAAAACCCCAGGAGGCAGAGGTAATTATTTTGTAGACAAATGCTTTGAGGTTGAGGGAGGGGGGTGGGGGAGGCGGGCGGGGGATATGCACATGTACACATGTACCAGCTCATAAGAAAGAGAGCAATGAAAGTAGGGGGTAGTAGAGAGACTTGAAAAAAGTATTAGAAGCTGCTGCCTGATGATATAGCACTGAGCATTTCAGTGTGGGCTATGTGGTCTCCTGGTGCAGGAAAGGAAATCTTAAACACCTCTTTGGCTAGGCTCTCCATGCACTGGTCTTGGTTAAGGGTCACTTGGAGAATTGTAGCAGACATTTAGGGTTCATCAGTGTTGTGACTATAAACATTTGTTACGGAGAGCCCTGGGATATCAGATGGTAAGCTGCATGGTTTAACAAAAGACCACCAAGGAATTGAAATAGAGAAGTTTATGACTCACAGGCCCTGGAGAAAGTACACAGCATGCCTCCAGGGGCCACAGGGAGAGGTCAACTCAGGATGCAGCAGAGAGCGCTGTAGGATCCAAGGCACATGCCTTCATTCAGGTCCATAAGTGGAGTGTTTGGGGGTTCCTGGGCTTAGGCCAGATTGGTCAAATCAAACCAGAAAGAGCAGGGTTTTGGTAAACTTCTCAGGGGTCTTACCTAGGGGTTCACAAGAGGAAGGCCCTGGGAGGTGTGGGAGAAGGGTGCTGGGGGAGTCATATCAGGAATTGACATTTATTTGTGACTCTACAGGCTGTTATCTAGGGCATGTGCTGGGGGGAGGGGCTAGTCAGGCCATTGTAAGCCACCTAGCCACAAAAAATGGATGCTGAAGCAGCAATATCATGGAGTAGCTTAGCTAATCTCTCAATAATCAACGAAGACTAACATGCCAAGAATTAAAAAAGTAAGAAACCAAATTACTACAGTCCTTCTTCCCCAGTCACCTAGTTTAAAAGTCAGGTTCTCTCAGTGACGTGCATGATGTCCAAGGCAACTTTCTAGCCAGACAGTCATGAGAAAGAGTGACGATGCTCCCTGGATGCCTAAGACACTCTGCACTGGTCATGATGACTGCCAGCCCAATCCCCTTCTAGAATATTCCTCTGCCTGATAGTTGCTATTGCTCTACTGGGGGTGGGGTGGGAGAAGGTGGGTGTCAAGCCCTATGACTGATGCTCTATTTACAGGCACTCACTGTGCAGGTAAAGAACTTGGCACAGAGGCAGAGATTTCTGATAGGCGTCCACTGATCCTCCCTAAACAAAGGCTTCAGGCTTAAAGCAAGAGAGAGAGAGTTACAAAATCAATTTGGTGAAACCGGCTGCATCTTCATGAAAAGGGCTAACTGTGTATTGTGGATGTGACTTTTTGTCACCTTCAGTTTTTGTAAATACATAGGTAGTGAAACACCGCCAGTAGCCCTAATATTCCATTAAAACGGCAGCAATTACGTCAAAACAAAAATATATTGTCTATGCTCAACTAATATTGTTTACTTGCTATCTGTTGCTGCCAAAAAGATGCAGCAGAAAATACTCAATAGGACAGAGAATTGCTAAGCAGCTGGCTAATCACAGACTATGCAATTATTATATTTTCATTCTGGCTCTGAAAAAGGAAACACTTAAAATGAATGAAATATGCATCGGCGCCTCTAGCAATGAAATTAAGCCACCTTATTAACTGTGCAATTTTTACAAAGGTTTCAAGAAACACTCATTAGGCCTTTTGTTTGAATTGAATTTCATCTCTTGCTTCATCTTAATTCCTAGACTATAAAGCAACTCTTAAACACCTTGGTTTTTACTGAGAGATGGTAAATAAAATACTTGGTATTTTGGAAATAATTTTTTAAAGGTCAATATTAGCTGTTTCTTATTGTATTTAGCCTATTTCTTACGGCGATTACCTTATTGTTACTATTATTATTCACTATTTTCATCACTACACTCAAACCATTATGCTAGGCACTTATACAATGTATTATTAATACTTTAAAAAATCAGGCAAGACAGAAATTACCATTGTCACTTACCAGGTAAGGAAGAGCTTCAGAGTACAATTAACTTTCTGAAGCTCTCACTGCTAATAAGTCCCAAAGCCTCTATTAAATCTCATATTGGAACAATTCCAAAATCTACAAACACCCATCCCATCAGTTATGTTTCCATATAAAAACTTGTCAAGGATCAATGAGAAAAATACGTAATTTATATTTTACTATTATATCAGTCAATCTAATAATACTAATGTAATGAGATAGTTTCATTAAATGTTATTGTTACCCATAAAAGTTTTATAAATATTAATCTCAAATTATTAAAGTCTCTAAATACTTAATATTAAATGCCCACACATTATTATTGCTTCTTCATCTTTAGGAAATCATCCAAGGAAATAGTAGTAAAATGAGAACATTATTGGAAGTTTTTTATCACCAGGTTTTTAATCACTCTGAAATGATATTTGGCATTTTCAGCTAGGAGAATGGTGCTGTATATTCAATTGAAGAGCTTATGACTAAGGATTAACAGTAAAGTCACAGCAAAGAAGCAGCTCCCTAGAAATTGTGTTTGATCTCGGGAATTTTTCTACCTCCCTCCCACATCCTACAACCTACCAGGCAAAACCAGAAGGAAAAATAAAACAGGTATAAAACAGCTACCTATACAATTAAATTAAAACCAAAACTCCTACTCTGAATGATATTAATTTGTCTACTTCACATTATACACATCTTGATAAAAAATCTTCCAAACCACCAGACATTATCTGTACCTGTAAACACAGAGTCTGCAAGCAGAACAACAGATCAAATCAAGGCTACTTCATTGCTCTACCACTAAATTGGTTGAATTCTGGTCAGCTAACAGGTTGACAATATCTTTACTGTGGATGTTATCACCTGCTCAAATAATCCTTTTGCCTGAAAGTCTCAAACCAGCATAATCCAATACAGCTACTTATAAAGCTCATACCAATTATAAAAATATTGAACATACAGTCCCTTCTAAAAAGTCTGGAGTGATTTAATATACAATGTGAACCAGGTTCTTAGCTCATATTTATTTGGGGTCAATATTATCATTTACATACTTTGAAACCGGAAAAGCCCCTTCCATGATGTTTACTTTTCACAATTTAAAATAGGGTAAAAGATGGGATGCCTGGGTGGCTCAGCTGGTTAACTGTCTCCTTTGGCTCGGGTCATGATCCCAGAGCCCTGGGATCGAGTACCGCATCAGGCTCCCTGCTCAGCGGGGAGCCTGCTTCTCCCTCTGTCTGCCGCGCCCCTGCTTGTATACTCTCTCTCTCTCTCTGACAAATAAGTAAATAAAATCTTTTACAAAATAAATAAATAAAATAGTATGACAGAAGAACTTCTGGACATAATTTCAAAGGCTATTTCCAACAGCAATGAATCACTAGTAATTAAAAAATAACAGAAATCTGGTACATATTCCTTCAGACCTGGGTATTGAAAACTCACAGACACAAGCTAATAAGCATAGGACCAGAGTCTGGAAAAAAGGAAACTACAGGTTCTACAGAATGTCATGACAGAATTCACCCCATTCGGGCACTCATGACTTACTGGAAAAGAAGCAATAACAGGCCAATCACCCAGGTAATGGGAGATCAGAAATCATCAGGGGGTTAAGGAAGACATTCTGGACTAGGACCCAGAAGATTTTTTATTAGTCTTGGCCTCAACACAAATTATTTTTGTGATCTTAGGCAAGTTGTTATCCTTCTTTGGGCTTCTATTTTCTTATCTCTAAAGGGATATTCAGGAAAAGGCAGACTGATGAATTCAATTTAGGGTTCCTTCAAGTTCGAGTTCTGAAATTCCCAAATGACAGATTTGCAGAACAGGTTATTTTCATGAAGAAAATATGTTTCATGTATCTCTCCTTCAGCCATAGTTTCAGCAGCCTGGGTGCAAAGCATGGAGAAACACTGCAGCACTGCTCATTACAGTTTGCTGGTACAGTTTCCTGGTTCAGACCCTTCCTTCTTAACAAAGAAACCAAGGTGGAGCTGATGTTATTTCTACATATTTGTGGACTGGTTTACTCAAAATGAAGATGGAGGTATTACACAAGGTTACACGGGCACAGCCCCTACACAGTTGTCCAGCTGATAACCTGTACAGCTGTGGTCAGTTGTCCTGGGCTGGCTGTGACTGGAACATGCAGTATACTTGTTCAGATTGGATGTGGGGTAAAGTTCATGAAATAAAAACCTACTACACAAGAAGAACAAGGAGAAAGAAAGGCATCAGGTAGAATCACTGTGCAGTTAGCTATAATCCTAATGGGAGATTTATTTAATTGATGACTATTAACTCTCTTTTTTGGAAATCTATAAATGACCATGTCTTTAAGAGAAAGATTAAAATTATAACTCTTTATGTGCATTTCTGCCCCAAATGCTTTTAAGACTAATCAAACACCTAAAGAGAAAATTAAGGGTTGGTATCTAATAGAAACATTTAGTATATTTCAAAATCAAATGCATAAATAGTTCTGTTTATTCACATCCAAGATGAAAGGCAGCTAAATCTGAGGGTTACCCCTCAAAAGTAGTGAAAATAATACATTGTAAAAAGAAGAGTTCTCCATGTTCCAAATCAAATAGAAATTTTTCACAATGCATTTTAAATATCTACACCTGCATATGCATATGAGTGTATGAATACTGTATGTGACTTTCTGCAGTTGAGCATGGGTGTGTGTGAGTTTATGGACTTATCAGTGTGTGTGTGTGTGTGTGTTTGTGTGTGTGGGGGGGAGAGAGAGAGAGAGAGTGTGAGAGAGAGCAAGAGAAAGAGAGAACAAATAGATGATCTTGTGTGTAAGCATGTGAGTATGCATGTGTACACACTTCGAATGTGAAAATCACCAAAGATCACATTTCCGTCTATAGCCAGCAGCACACAAAAGTCTTCAGCTTCATAGGAATCTTTCCCACTGAATAATGAATTACACATGTGCACACAGTAAGCATTTGTTCTTGGAGATTTATGGAAGCAATTTAAACGAAGCATGGAAAGATGTGGGTATTTTACCATATTCGTGTACATGATAATTTTTTAAAGCTTTGATATGGACCTAGATATTAAAAAAAGCAAATAAACATTGATCTTATAAAGGAAAAAAAACCTAAAAATTGGTAAATATAACTGTAATTTACTTTTATATAAAAGATTAAGTGTGTAATTTTTATTTTATATGGACACATAATTCACAAATAATGTCAATATAGGCCAAAAGTCAAAAATACACAAAAGGCAAATGATGTGCATAATTTTACAAAGATTAAATGCTTTTAGAAATGCCAAAATTATTATGGTGAGTAGTAGATGGCAATGATGCAGCTCTAATTTTTCAATGGTTATTGGGAAATTAGGCAGTTAGATGTTAATGGTCATACTATATCCATAATGAGGAGGCGAATGATCACATTAACACACACCATATGTTTACAATCATTTTGTTATGGTTACCCTACCATCTCTAAAGGGAGAAGAAAAGTTCAATTTAAATTGGGAGGAGAAATAAGAGGACCTTCAACACCAAAGCCAGAAATACAATGATTCTACTTTCTCCTTTCCACCAGGAATCTTGATGTCTCCCTACTTTGCTTCTTGTTTTCTTAATGGTCCATCGAATTCTATTTATTTCTTTAGTTAATCCACTCTTCTTTCTGTTCTCCTACATATGAACAGCTCTCTACTCTCAGCCTTCTCCTTCTCTCTTCCTTGTCCTCAATTCACCTATCCTATATCTGCTTTTTATTCTTTATGGCTTGGTTTAACCAATTTAAAGCCCCAGGCCACACCATCCATCTCCCGTCTGGGATGCATGGACTCATTCACAATACCATACACAAGTCACACTTACCCTCCCTATCGACCCCACACTCACATGTTTAAATTCAATGGCACATTCATGTAATAGTTGTTTTCCATTTCATTACCACCCCCCAACATGAACTCCCAGAAATCTACATAACCTTACACATATTTCCAAGGACAAAACTTATAAGCACCTCTGAGTTTTTTAACTCAGTTTGGGAAAGTATACTCAATATGCCCTGTGAGCCATGGCATATGAATGACAAAATAACAATAGTTATTACTGATTAGTACCTTTCTACTGATGATAGCTGCTTTGGATTGAATCCCTGTTATGTGACACACACAGATTTATGCTGTAGCTAATACTCAGAGTAATCTGGAAGGTCTCTGGTATCACTATAGATTAGGAAAACCAGAATCAGGCAAATGAAGCATCTGCAGACCTGGGATTCCCACACTTGATTTTAATCTTTCACTTGTTTTGGGTGACCATTATTTTTTATTATTGTTTATTTGTTTGTTGCTTGTTTTTAATACCAATAGCCACCATTAATATGGTATTAAGCTATCACGGGCATGTCCTCTGTATAGAAGTTGTGTGGACTGTGCACGTACTAAGATGGGCACAACCCCTTTTACCTGCCTCTAAGTAGTACAGTTTGATATTGTTAATATACCTATCTCACGCTGATCAAAATAAGAATTAAGGAGGAACTGAATAGGTGATATTAATAAAAATGACAAAGTAAAAATCTCCAAAACCGTCCATAAAAGACACAAGAAAACTGGGTGTGTGTGTGTGTGTGTGTGTGTGTGTGTGTGTTTAATGGTCAGAATCAACATTTCAGGACTCTGGCATTAACTGATGGTTTGCAGCAATCTAAATCTAGTTTAATTCAAAAAAAATGCTAAATCTCAGGAAGAACAGAGAGTTTCATGGCATTTTTAACTTGCCCTATTCCCATTCACCCCTTGCCATCTCAGTGATAGCCTTGAAAACAACAGCTTCACAATCACAGGAAAACCAACAGTTTGGCAGTCAATGGAGGAAGAACAGGATTGGAGCCCTTTCAAAGCCCCATTCAAGAGAATTTTCATTATTTAACCAGTTTGGTAGTTCCCTAGAAGATTCCACTTGCAAAGCCGGTCTTTATTTTAACTGACCGTCTTAGTCCATACTCAGGCTGCTATAACAAAAATGTCATAGACTGAATGGCTTAAACAACAAACAGCTATTTCAAAGAGTTCTGGAGGATGGGAAGTCCAAAATCAAGGCACCCAAAGATTCAGTGTCTGGTAAGAGCCTGCCTGCTGATTGACAGATGGCAGTCTTCTAACTGCGTCTTCACACAGCAAAAGGAGTGAAGGAACTCTCTGGAGTCTCTTTTATAAGGGCACTAATCCTACTCATGAGGGCTCCTACCTCATGGCCTTATCACCTCACAAAGGCCCCACCTCCAAATGCCATCACATTGGGGATTAGATTTCAACATATGAATTGGGGGGGGGGGGGACACAGACAATCAGTCTATAAGCACTGACTCAAAGTTCACTCAGTGCAAAGACTCTATGGGAGAAAGTATTGAGAGTGGAGAGATTTGTCAAAAACAATTAGAGGCAATTGCTTAATATCATGAATGCCTGAGGTAATGGATAACAGTTCAGACAAACAATAGGCTAATCATTAAGTTTAAAAGGAAAAGCTGAACTACTGGGTATTTACCCCAAAGATACAAAAGTAGGGATCCGAAGGGGTACGTGCACCCCGATGTTTATAGCAGCAATGTCCACAATAGCCAAACTGTGGAAAGAGCCAAGATGTCCATTGAGAGATGAATGGATAAAGAAGATGTGGTATATATATACAATGGAATATTATGCAGCCATCAAAAGGAATGAAAGCTTGCCATTTGCAACGACGTGGATGGAACTGGAAGGTGTTATGTTGAGCGAAATAAGTCAATCAGAGAAAGACATGTATCATATGACCTCACTGACAGGAGGAATTCTTAATCTCAGGAAACAAACTGAGGGTTGCTGAAGTGGTGGGGGGTGGGAGGGATGGGGCAGCTGGGTGATAGACATTGGGGAGGGTATGTGCTATGGTGAGCACTGTGAATTGTGCAAGACTGTTGAATCACAGATCTGTACCTCTGAAACAAATAATACGTTATATGTTAAAAAAAAGAAGAAGAAGAAGATAGCAGGAGGGGAAGAATGAAGGGGGGGAAATCGGAGGGGGAGATGAACCATGAGAGACGATGGACTCTGAAAAACAAACTGAGGGTTCTAGAGGGGAGGGGGGTGGGAGGATGGGTTAGCCTGGTAATGGGTATTAAAGAGGGCACGTTCTGCATGGAGCACTGGGTGTTACATGCAAATAATGAATCATGGAACACTACATCAAAAACTAATGATGTAATGTATGGTGATTAACATAACATAATAATAAAAAAATAAAAATAAAAATAAATAAATAAAAGGAAAAGCTGAGGAATGAGATGTCGTAGAGGGGGTTGAAAAACTGTAACATATTCCTAGCAATCTAGAAGGCACATACATAAGGCTATGCGCATGTCCAGGGCTGTGCATATGCTCAAGAAAGACCTGAGAATATCCTAAGTATCCACTTCTGGTTAACCTGGGAACTATGCACCAACAAGCAACAAAAGCTAAGCAGTGTTATAAAATAAAAGACATTCCCTGATAAACAAAACTGAAAGAGTTCATTGCTAACACACTTGTCCTGTAAGAAATACTAAAGGAGTTCCTCAAAACTGAAATGAAAAGACAGTAACAGTAACTCAAATCCATATGAAAAAAATAAAAAGCAATGGTAAAGGTAATTATCAGTGATGCTTTAAATCTACACAAAAGTCTTGGTCACCTGGCCTTTGATACCCAGAGTTGAGTTAAAGACATTTACACTATTTTTAAAAGAAATTCAGATGAATATTATCTTCATTTTCTATAAACATACTAGCATGTACAACATTTAATATGTACACTTATGGCAGGTATTGCCAAAAAAACTGAAAACACGTTTATAAAAATATTACAATAATTTTAGTAAAATTCACTGCATGAGTTCAGCAAAATCCTACATATATACATATGCATTTATATTTAAATGGATGAGTGTGTGTGTATATATATATATGTTTATGCTTAAAAATATCAGGTAAAATAAATTGATGAGATGATTTTAAATACTTGATTTTCTTTCTAATTTCCATCTGATGGCAATCAATGAATTTCCATTTTATAAAAATACACCCAAGTAATGAAACATCTGGCACTTGAGAATATTTCCCTAAGCAATAATGTTCAGGGACATAGTCTGTGGAACTATATCATTTGTCAATTTAGAGGTAAGTTGACTTTTGTTCTATATTACTTGGTGATACAAGCTTTATATAATATTTTGTTTTATTTGTATCTTGTATTTTTTTTTTTTTTTGGTGTTTCAGTAGCAAAATTTATTCCAAATACGTAGATGCCTCCTCTCCTCTCCTTTTATCTAACAGTTGGTGGGAGGGGACAGTTCAGTAAAGAGTAACAGATGCTTTTCCAATAATGTCTTGCTTTGGGTTTCATAAGAATTGAGTAGGAAATGGTAGATATATTCCACTACATTTTAGAAAAGTTCCTCACATCTCCTAGACTACTTAAAAAATTTTATTATAGCTAAATATACATGGAATTTGCCATTTTCACCATGCAAGTGTACAGTTCAGTGGCATTCAGTACATTCACATTGTTGTGCAAGTATCACCACCATCTGTCTCTAGAACTTTTTCAGCTTCCCCAACTGAAATTCCGTACCCTTTAAACACTAATTCCCCATTCCCAACCAGCCCTTGGCAACCACCATTCTACTCCTACTTTTTGACTTAGTTTCTCCTTCACATAATAAAAGAGAGGGTCCATTGCTGACTATGGGATTGCTTCTATATATGCAGGCCTTCTTGCACATACATGATTGAATTTATTGTAAGAAAGGTAAGAGAAAATGGGATTGGAGAAAGAAAGGAGACAGCTGGATAGGGATTTTCATACTGGGCCTACTATCCACAGGCCTCAGCAGCCCTGCCATGGATCCTGCCGATTCTTTCACATCAAGAAGTTGATCTTACGGGCGCCTGGGTGGCTCAGTTGGTTAAGCAACTGCCTTCGGCTCAGATCATGATCCTGGAGTCCCTGGATCGAGTCCCGCATCGGGCTCCCTGCTCGGCAGGGAGTCTGCTTCTCCCTCTGACCCTCCCCTGTCTCATGTGCTCTCTCTCATTCTCTCTCTCTCTCAAATAAATAAATAAAATCTTAAAAAAAAAAAAAAAAAAGAAGTTGATCTTGCGAGCCATTTCCATGTTGTAGATCCACCGACAGGTTTCGTAGCTTTCCCGTCGTCGTTGACAACAAGGCTTTTCATAGTACTGCCGTCGCAGTACCACCGTCGCTTAATGTCCTCGATGAGCCCATCCATGGTGAGGATTCTGTTTAGGGTCCTGTATGCACCTTCTATGTTCCCTTCCTGTACCATCACAGTCCTGGCAATGAACTTCAGATGTTCTGCCATGACCTTGGAATTTAAATCTTCACTCTGCAGGACCCAACTCCCTCAGGAACCAGCCGCCACCTGTATCTTGTATTTCTTTTGGAAAACATGTTCTTTTCAAATTATTAGCTCCAAGATTAGGTTAAAGATATATCATAAGTTTAAAATAAAATATATTCCAAGTTAATGTCATGCTAATAGCAGATGCTGAAAAACAAGAAGTTATGAAGGGATATCAACAGTCAGGGAATAGAGAAATAGCATCCATGTTATTTCCATGACATAGTTCTTCGCCCTTGGAAAGAACAGAGATTATGAATTGATAGATATTAACATCTGTGACCAGCAGTGTTGGACAACTTTGGTGTAGGTTTAAATAAGATGGACAATTAGATTGAAGCGTTGCTGGGATTTTGCCAGGCAAACATGATGAAAGGACAACAGGATCAAAAAAGTAAACAATATTTCTAAGAACCGAAGTTGAACTGAAGAACATGCTGGAGCCAGGTATGAAAGGAAATGAAGCTACAAGGGCTTGATAGAAATAACAAACATTCCCATATGCACATAATCACTCTGTGACAGCTTATCTCTTTTATCCATGAAAATATGAAATCATACATGCCTTGCATCCTAAATCCCAAAGCAGTTCTTCAGAGTTTGCAGCTCTGTTACTGGATAGATGCATGTTCTTATCAAGTCATTAAATCAGAACAATAATCCTCAGGATTATGTGTACATGAAAGCATTCTATAAACTATCCCTGCTGTTGCTTTGAAGGAAAAATACAGAAATGTATGACAATTTTATAAAGATACTAAACAACCTAATTCCCTTTCCTAGGGAAGGATCAAGATGAGACAAGGACAGCTTAAAAGAGTTACAAACCTTTTCAAAGAATTTAAGATCAAGCTATGCAGACTTTAGTGATGTAAAGTAGGAGTAAAGTCTACGATATTATCATATACTCATTATAAATTGCTTCTTAGACCATCAAACATTTCAGCTTAGTATTTTCCATTTAAACACCTGAAAATAAATATATTGGTTTATATGCTTTTCTTGCTTGATACATCATCTCTTAAATAATAATATCATTTTGTATCCTCTCCATCCTGCTGCATAGGGAAATGGAGCTTTGTGATAAATGCATTATAGCAATTCAGATAATTTTATCTGCCATAATTCAAGGTTTAAGTTACAAATTCAAGGATTTCAACAGGAAAAAAAATTTGTCTCTCTGTAAGTATGTAAGAATAAATACACAGATGATAATAACAAAATTCAAACATAATTTAACTTAGAATACTACAACAACAAATGAACTAAAATCATACACCCTATCACTTACTCATTTTACTTCAGCTATTTTAATTTCATGCTTTGGAGGAACAGAAAAACAAAAAACACAAAATAAGATCCAGTGGACATATGTCTTGCAGAATAAAAGTATTAAAATTCATGACCTTATTTCTCTGTTTTAAAGAAAATTTGGGTTCCACCTTGAGTAGCAGGAACAGTGAGTTACAATATTCTTTTAAACAAACTCTTTATTATAATCTTAATATAATACTAAAATATTATAATATCTGTTAGTCAAACTGTCGTAAGTAGTAGAAGAAAACCACACTTTAAAAAGTGTTGAAGCTGGGGCGCCTGGGTGGCTCAGTCGGTTAAGCAGCTGCCTTCGGCTCGAGTCATGATCCCAGGGTCCTGGGATCGAGCCCCGCGTCGGGCTCCCTGCTCAGCAGGGAGCCTGCTTCTCCCTCTCCCTCTGCCTGCCTCTCTGCATACTTGTTCTCTCTATCTCTCTGTCAAATAAATAAATAAAATCTTTTAAAAAAATAAATAAATAAATAAAAAGTGTTGAAGCTACCAGACATTTTCTTTCTCTTGTTTATCAACATAAGCCAAGGCACCTATTAAAGTTTGCTTTCCGTGTGCATATAGAGCTACATGTGGACAAGCCAATGGAAAGGAGGTTTGTACCTATTTAAGCCAAAGGACCTGGTTCCAACATTGGAGGCCTAGGTAGTTGTAGTAAGTGGAAAAATCTAGAGAAAACGTGGGGAGAAATTTTCCACTATACCAAAACAGCCATTTTTAAATAATAATACCCAATGTTGGGCATTTCTATCAGCAGTTGTTTTGCTCAGTTTAATTCAAAGGCTCTGTACTTGTCTCTAGAGTCAAGTCAATTTTAAAGTCACGCCCCACCAAGAGTTACCGTCGCAATTTCCAATCACTTCCCAAGAGCCTCAATGTTGAGACACTGATTTTTGTACTCAAGAGGAAGTATACTTATATGTAATTGTTAAAGTTTCAATGACTAACCTCAACATGGTTAGTTTTAATGCATTTTCATGGATAATACAATAGCATAATGAAATTTATTCCTATTATAATAAAAACACATTTCAACTAGTTCAATGATGGCAGTAGTCTGAAAACTTGATATTGAACTGCTCCACAATGCTGAGTTTTGGGAATAAAGTTATCATTAAAGAAGAGAGTGCCCTTCTTGTGTCTAGCTGGTACAAAAGAAGTCACAAGGGTATCTCTTGGCTCAGGAAAACAAGCAAACAAATAAGTTGATTCTGCTAAGTGAATTCTTCCCTAAAGTATCAACCTAGAATTGATTATAGGAGTTCATGATAAACAACCCTATTCTATAGCTAAAAAGTAGTACTATTTGAAAGATGAGAGTGGTATAACACAATGTGAGTACCTTAGTATTATGAAGAAAGTTGTCAGACCTAAATGAAGTACCAACAATGATAGGGGTCGAGGGTTTGCTGCACAGTGCTGAAACACATATGCCCAGAATATTAAAATAAGCAAGAAACCAGTTATCAATAAAGTATGATCCTCAGAAAAAAATACAAGTAAATGTTCTCTTATAAATTATTTTTTCAGTGTCTGTGGTACCGTCAACTGTACTTTTCTAATTATTGTATATATTTATCTTTTCATATTTTCCATTTGCTTTTTCTTTAGAAAAAGCCCATATATTAGACCCATATTTTGGGGTATATTTAGGCCCTTTAGGCCCATATTTTGGGGTATATTTATTTTTTTGACAATATACTTTTATCTTTAATTTTAATTTTAACTTTTACATCACTAATTATCAGTAGCTCCATTCTTATAAGTATGTTGCTACCATGCATTTTCTAGTTTCTCAAGCTAAATAGTTTATATTTATTATGAGACTTTCTTTTAATAATAATTTTCTCCAAATAAAGTAATGGCTAATGTCACATAAGCCATAATGCAAGCTGATCTTTTGTTGTTTGTTTATCTACATAATTTGTGATATTTTAAGTTTTTTCTTTAATTGAGGGTTTGTGTTTTTAAATTACAAGATTTTATAGTAATTGTACTGTTGGTTTCTAGTTTTATTGGCCATAATAAGAAATGTGACTTGCAAAATCTCTAAATTTTTAGTATGTTATGGTCTTACTCATTTTTTTTTTAATTTTTATTTATTTATTTATTTGACAGAGACAGCTAAAGCAGGAACACAAGCAGGGGTAATGGGAGAGGGAGAAGCAGGCCTCCCGCTGAGCAGGGAGCCCGATGCGGGGCTCGATCCCAGGACCCTGGGATCATGACCTGAGCCGAAGGCAGACGCTTAACGACTGCGCCACCCAGGCGCCCCCTTACTCATTTTTTAATAATTGTACATGCCTGTGAACCAAAAAATAGTACTTGCTCTTTGCACATAAGCTAGAATATTTCTTTAGTACATACTGCTTTGAGCTTTTAATTACGTAAGTAAAATGCAAGGTAGTCTGGCTTTTTTTATTGAATTGATCACTAACATTTTGCTATATTAAAACCTACTACCATAATTTTACTTGGTCCAAGTCATTTTTATTTCTATTGTCCTAGGTTTGGCCCATTTAAGTAATATGGTCTTAACTGTCACCAACAGTTATTCGCTCTTCATTGTGTACTTTTGCATTTTAATCACCTATGGAGTCTCTGAATTGTGTAATGGAAATTGTCAGTATTTTTTATGTAATGTGATAATTGATAATGTGGTTTTATTCTTATACTTTAATTTCATTTTATCTATTTATCACTGTTATGTTTGTTCTCATTTTTACTCTTTCTGGCAAGTTTTTTTTTTTTTCCATATTATTCCCCACACCCACCACCCATATGCCTGGTTACTTTGGAAAGATAACCACACTTCATTATTATTACTGTTTATATATCCATTCTTTTTCTTTTAAGATTTTATTTATTTGAGAGAGAGGGAGAGAGAGAGCACGAGAGCATGAGCAGGGAGAGGGGTAAAGGGAGAAGTAGACGCCCCGCTGAGCAGAGAGCCTGACACTGGGATCATGACCTGAGCCCAAGCCAGACGCTTAGCTGACTGAGCCACCCAGGCGCCCTATATATATATATATATATATATATATATATATACGTTCCTAATAGTTATAATGAAACCTACATTTCACTACTGATGAATCCAGATTAAGCAGTCATGCTACCAACCAAGATAGATTACTTGCCCATTGTATTTCCGTGGCCCAAATGAAATTATAAGAATGCTTTCACTCCAAGTCTGTCTCCACTTGGCCAACCACCCACATCATATATTCATTTTATCCTATCCTCACCCCTTTAGATGACTCAACCCTTTTGTATTATTCTTGAATAGTACCTTACATAGGATAGATGGGTGACATACCAATTGCATCTTGTAGTCTCCAAAACAAAAAAATCTTTTTTCCTAAGAGAAGAATGTTCTCTTAGCTATAAATGTGATCCTTAGAGTTCTGGCCTTAAACTAAATAATCAGTTATATGCTGTTCTTTTGCTCCCACTTGATATTGTGGCCTTTAATTTCAATGTTATTTGGGAGCCATGGAGTCTTTAAGTCATTCTTCTACCGCTGAAAAGGTTCTGTTATTTCCCTCATTATTACCTATCCTCTATTTATTTTTTTCCTTCTTAGTCATCAGTTAACTATCTTTCACTTCTGATTTCCATTTCTTTATATTTGTCCATCTTGTAAGCTACTTGTTGTGCCACTTGGCTTTCTAGATATCTATTTTTTTAGTTATTTTACTGAATTGTGAAATCCAATTTCAGAAAGTAATTTTGTTGTTGTTGTTCCATTTCATCTACTTGAAAGTTTGATTCATTTTTTTCTGCGCTAATGATCCATGCTATTTATCCATTGGTTTTTCCTCAATATTAATCACCTCTTTTAACTACTGAGTGTGTTCATCCTGAGTCAGTGAATTAGTCATTTGCAACCCTGGCCATACATTAGAAGTACATGAGAAGATTTTAAAATCTACTGATACTTGGACCACAGACAGCCCCAGCTATTTGACTTTGTGGTCTGTACAGCATCCAGGCATAGGTATTTTTAGAAGTTCTAACATGCATCCAAGTACTGCGATCCACTGTCTTTCAAGAAGGACAGTGACCCTGCCTGCTCATGGTTGTAATTCCTACATTGTCTACATAGACTGCAAGGGTCTCCAGGCCACTGGCAAGCCAGTGGGCAATGAACAACTAAACAGCTCTTGCCAGAGTCAGAGCAGTAAGCTGCTGCCCTGGGGGGGATGACAGAGAGGAAGAATCCCTGGAGCTGTTAGGACATACACCTCCTCCAGACAAGGAGAGATGTGGTACATTCAGCCCCTCTGGCCAGTTGCTCTCTAGCTCTGTGCAGATTTAAACAACAAGAAAGCCCATTCAAGGACCAGAGGCCAGCGGGAGCAGACACTGGCAGCGCTTTTCTGAGATCTGCCCCCACCCACTGGCAAAGGAGAGGCTTGGGCCATCACTCCAGATACTTAAGTCCCCTGCACCTGCTCTTGTTCAGAGACATCTCCGGAAATATCACCATCAGAAACACACCCTCCAGGCCCCATCTGTGATACTGGGTGGGTGGAAGAGGGAGCCAGGTATGCTCATCCAGGCCATCACCTTCAGTGATGGGCATGGCTGTGCACTCCACATGCCATAGCACAACGCCTTCACAGATGTGCGGCGTACATAGTCACTAAATCTTTGACAGTAAAGGAGGTCTGAGTCATCCCTGCCCTACAATCTGAATCTTGGGGAATCTTCCAATTCCAAAGTGATACAGTGACTGTTTTAAGAATGCCTACCTACAAATCAACTACGCTTAGAAATCAATGCTGATATGGGCATCTGGCTGCCTCAGTCGGGATCGAGCCCCGCATTGGGCTCCCTGCTCAGCAGGGAATCTGCTTCTCCTTCTCCCTCTCCCCTCAACCTCTGCTCTTGTGTGTGCACACTCTCTCTCTAAAATTTTTTTTTAAAAATCTTTAAAAAAAAATCAATACTGATACTTCTTTGTTTATTCTTACTATCCCTACTTATTAAAACTGTATTTTTTTCCATTTATATATTGGTGATCCCCACCCTTTGTGAGAGTTCAAAAAGCAGAAAACGTATTTGGTGAATCCCAATGTCCTGCATAATGACTGATACCTAGTAAGTAGTCAGTAAGTATTTGTTGTTGAAAGAATACAGTATTTTCCACTGAGCACCTCCTCACAGGGGCACTGAAAGATTAAATCAGATAATATATGTAAAATGCTTAGTTTCTTGCACAAATTAAATAATAATAAATAAAATATAGCCCTCGTTTCACTTGAATCAAAGTCCTGCTTCTTTCAAACAGACCTAAGCATGTCATTCAATCTTCTCTTTCACTGATAACAGAAAATTTATAACAAATATATATTAATCATTTTATTTCTTAATAGAGCCCTGTACTCTCTTTCCCAGCCCCTTGTCCATATATGTTGTGTAAGTGCAATATTGCTATTTAAGAAGAGAAAAACACTTTCAGTTTCCATGCCAATTATTTTACAATGGTCCCTAAATTCCCCAGACATTGAGAAAGAATGATTCTGTCAGATTTAACTATAGTGTACACATGCCACACATGCATTGTTCTACAGTGATTGTGCAGAATGTCAACAGCACCAATGTTGAGTGTAATTAGGTGATTCACAAAAGTAACTCTGATTCTAAAAGCTAAAAACTAATAAAAGCTAATAAACTACTCTGAAATTTGCTAACAGTCACATCCTCCCCTGCTAAGCAATGTGAGATTTAAAAAAATTAAAACAAAAAAAAAATTCATACAGTACTTTAATGTTTTTCTGTCTATTAACATCTTGGTAGAAATCTTAAAGAGAACAAAATAGCTGACTCTATTTATTTATTTTCCAAATATCCCTCTGGCACTTTGTGATAATTATGTGAAGTACTAATGGCATTTAAATTTTATTTAGTCATTAGACTTCTTTAGAGCTTTAGTTCCAGAATCCAAAGTGCTTTATGAAGAATTTATAAGCCCCATTATCCAGAAAGTAAGGAGCAAAAGAACTCATTTAATTGTGCATAACTGTGTGCTGATGTTTTTGCCTATATTTATGGAAGTAGGAGGTCAGAATTCCACTAAGTTTAATGGCATCAGCAGCACCATTATCATCATCATAAAATAATAAAACCATCGTTTATTGAGCCCTTACAATATGCCTGACACCATTCTAGATGTTTAACCTCACAATAACCCTATGAGGCAATGATTATTAATTACATTATACAGAGAAGGAAACTGAAGCTCAGAGAGTTTTAGTAACTTGCCTAACGTTGCACAGCAGCTAAGAAAGAAGCCACTGTTTAGATTCAGGTCTGCCTCTAACACTTGTTTTACTAACACACATGCTATACTATCCCACATCTATGTGTATGAGACTCATTTGATGTCCCTAAAGCTACTAATATAGTAGGCAGTTAGTTAGACAGGAGGTGGAGGCAAAGGCGGTGATAAATAGATGACACATTAGAAGCCTGAAGGCACAACATCTTGATTTTGTGGCTCTTAACATGCTGGCCTTATGACTGCCAAGACTCCAGGGCTGACAGACCAAGAGCTACAAGTGTAGAACATACGCTCTCCTGTTCAACCTCTGCCCCAGGGTAACCTATAGATTCATTATAATACCTTTACATTGCGGTTTTGACTGCCCTGCCCCCCCACCCGAAGACGGCCATGACTGTTCTGGCCAGAACCTTGTAGGGCCAAACACTTTCCCTCCCAGCCCGTAGGAGGAGTCCCTTAGATGACTGGAAACAACCTCAGTCAGAGACCTCCCTAGCTATAACCCACAACCTATGCAAACATAAAAAGAAAAGACATCCCTAACCCCAGTATAGTTGCCACCTCTGGGTCTCCCTGCTCTCCCCCCTTGAGATTATACTGTCCTTAATAAACTGCTCTGTGCTTACTACTTTTCTTCTGGCTGTCTTTATTCAAGCGCGGATCCTCATGTAAATCTTTCATGGGGAATCCAAGAACCATGACCTCCATTCACACAAAGCAGACTCTCCCACTGTGGCACCGTGGGAAAACCACAATGTATAATCCGTTTCTATCAAAAGTTTTATGCAAGGCTGCCCGAGCTTGTCTGGGCTTGTGTGAAGTTATGCCTCCTATTAGACATACCGGGAATAACGGGGGGAAATCAAGAAAGGACACCTAATGGCAAGAAATGGATGAAAAGTAGGAAATCCTTTTTTAAAAAATTCTTTTTCACGAGTTCACAGTAACTTCAACTGTCCAAAAAGTTTTGCCTATTGAGACCACACTTCAAAGATTAGTCAGTGTATCAATTTAGGAAGGTTTGTGCCCCTGAAGAGTTCTAAACAATTTGTATTTTTAGGTCAATCAAAAGGTCTCACTGTAGGGGTGCCTGGCTGGCTCAGTTGGTGGAGCATGTGACTCTTGATCTCAGGGTTGTCTGAGTTCAAGCCCCACAATGAATGTAGAGATCACTTAAAATTTTTTTAAATCTTTAAAAAATAAATGCAACTACCATTTATTTTTTTTTAAAGGTCTCATTGTAAGATTGATTCAATCAGTAATTTGGTCAAGAAAATCTCTTTATATAATTAGTACAAAGATCACCTGTTTTCAAGCTTCTATCCAAAAGAACATACAGTTCAAGTCATCATATTTGGAAATAATCCATGGGTGAGGGGGAAGGATGCAGAGAGATGATCTACCAGTACTACTGTGGGAACCACATGGAGTCCCTAGGAATACTGACTGGAAAACCAAGATCCTAATGACTCATATTGTTTACATTTGTTTACAAAACAAACTCATATTGTTTACTCATATTGGTTTTGCTGGGTGGAGGCTGAGCCTCTTGAACTAGACCAGTCAGTTATCTTGACTTGGACTTAACTTCCACCTATGGAAGACAATTGTCAGCATGTAGAATGCTCCCTTGTTCCCTTCCCAGGCAATGTCTCCCACCCCAGGAAGTAATAGCTATTCCAACTCTTCTGCCTTCTATGACTGTTGATTCATTTTGCCTGTTCTTGAACTTCTTAAATGGAATCATACAGTATGACTAGATTTAGACCTGGATTCTGGAGCTTTTCTTTCTTTTTTTTTTTTTTTTTTTAAAGATTTTATTTATTTGACAGAGAGAGACACACCGAGAGAGGGAACACAAGCAGGGGGAGTGGGAGAGGGAGAAGCAGGCTTCCCGCTGAGCAGGGAGCCCGATGCGGGGCTCCATCCCAGGACTCTGGGATCATGACCTGAGCCGAAGGCAGACGCTTAACGACTGAGCCACCCAGGTGCCCCTGGAGCTTTTCATTATATCTACAAGATCATCCATATTGTCCTGTGTAGCAAAAGTTTATTTTTCTACCTGTGTAATATTGTCTTAAATGAATATATCACTATGTCTCCATTCTCCTGCTGATGGGCATTTAGCTGCTTTCTAGAACTAGGGTATTATGAATAAAGTTGCTCTGCACAATCTTGTGTTCGTCTTTTGGTACATTCAATTCTCAATGGTAATATCTATAAATAGGTTTGCTGATCCACAGGGTAAGCATAAGTTTAGCTTTAATACATACATCCAACTAGTTGCATCAATTTAAAATTGAGATTTGTTTTATGGATCAGCATACATCTTGAAAGCTCCATGGCACACGAAAGAGATGTGTATTCTAGCTACAGAATGTTGTGTTTTATAAACAATTAGATCAAGGAGGTTAATAGCGCTGTTCATATCTTCTATTCTTTATTGATTTTTATGTCTACTTGCCTTACTTATTGAGAGGACACGTTAATATCTCCAACTATGATTGTGCAACTATTTTCCCTTTAATTCTGGCTATTTTTGCTTCACATAATTGGAAGCTCTATTATTAGGCACATATGAATTAATAATTGGTATGTCTTTGTGATGAGTTGGCCTTGTTTTCATTATAAAATGTCCCTCTTTATCAATTCTTATCTCAAGGTCTATCTTGTCTAATATTAACATAGTCATTGCATCTTTCTCATGTTTATTGCTTGCATGGCATATCTTTCCCCATCCTTTTGCTGTCACTTTTTATCTGCTTTTATAATTAAAGTATGTTTCTGTAGATAGGATTTAACTGGATCCTGCTTTTTTTCCCCTCTCCTGTCAGACAACCTCCATCATTTAACTGGCATATTCATTCCATTTACATTGAATATGATTTTAGATACAGCTTGATTGTGGTTTACCATTTTGCTATTTGATTTCTCATCGTTCCATCTGCTTCCTTTTCTCCATCCCTTCTTTTCTGCCTCATTTTGAGGCAAAATATCCTTAGTATTTCATTTAAGTTCCTTTATTGGCTTTTTAGCTATATATCTCTGCATCCTTTTCATGTTAACATAGAGGTTACATCATGAATAGTACAATTATCACTATCAATTTTATGTTAATAGTGTAACATCTTACATAAAATGTATTAATTTCAATAGTATCAGTCTACTAGCCCCAAATCCCCACTCTCTGTGCTATTGTTGATACATATTCTTACCTTCATATTTATAAAATGCACAATTAGGGTATGTTACAAACTGCCCAATTTAGAGTTGTCATTTCTGCTTTACATAATCAAATGGTGAAAAATGTCATTGTCTCTCCCATGGACCACTACAGTAGCCTCTCGGCAGACTTTCCACTTCCACTCTTGCCCTCCTTTTTATGTCACTATTTACACAACAGCCAGAGATACTTGCTTTCAAATGTGAAATGGATGATGCTATATGTCCCAAGCTTAATTTGCTTCAAAGACTTTCCAGGATGAAATGCAGACTCCCAGAAGTGGTCTTGTATTTATCTTCTAGGGCTTCTATAACAAAACACCACAGACTGGGTTGCTTAAACAACAGAAATTTATCTTCTCACAATTCTGGAAGTTAGAAGTCCATGATCAAGGTGTCAGTAAATTCAGTTTCTGGCGAGATCGCTCTTCCTGACTGACAACTTCCTTCTTGCAATGTCCCCACATGGTCTTTCCTCTGTGAATACAGAGGGAGCCCTCTGGTCTCTTCTTCTTATGAAGACACTAGTGCTATCACGTGAGACCCCACTCTCATGAGCTCATTTAACCTTAGTTTACCTCCTTATAGGCCCTATATCCAAATTTAGTCACATTGGGGATTAGGGCTTCAACATATGAATTTGGGAGGGGGACACAATTCAGCCCATAAATAATAGGCCTGGGCCTAAGGAGGAAAAGATCTGTCTAGCTTATATACAACCCAACACAACACACAGCACAAACATAACAGCTTATGCCTATTAAACAATGCAGGATGCACTGCAGGATGGACCTCCCTAGGCCTGTCTGTGTAAGCATAACTTGTATGGACTCTTAGATCCTGCCTCTCAGAGCAGTTTGAATTCTCAAAAAAGGAATCATATTTTGAACAGGTGAAATTACAGTACAATTTGAACCTAGCAATGATCCAGGCACAGCCAGTCAGAATGCCTCTGTGCCCCAACCTTACATCTCTGTGCAAGTCCTGAGTACACTTGGATAGAGTTCTACATGCTCAGGAGAACCCCAAACACAGGATCCGAATGAACAAATAGGTGATATTCAGAAGCCCCAAAAAGAAGGCCAGGGAAAAGGAGAGATGGTGAGTTAAAACTAAGCGAGCTAAAAAGACACTCAAGCACTCACTTTGTAGAAGATTCAGTAACTACAGCAGAAAAAGCAACAAAGTTGGTACAAAACTTGACCTACAAAAATAAAAAACAAAAAAATTTGACCTAATTGCTAAGCACCATCATCTTTCCATGACAAGTTATTGTTAAGAGTTTGAGCAACTGCAATGGATACATTTACATACGACATTTACCCAGAAACAAGAAATAGTTCACTAAAATAATCTGAAATTATTTTTTATAAATTATCTCAACAAAAAGGCTATGTTTCCTATCTCCGAGGCCTGTCTGAAAATGAAAAGCTATATTCTACAGTAACATGTAACAAGTCTGTCTCTTGTGTGCATGTGGTCTTTATTCATTATTTTAACAGACCTGGATGTTTGCCTGAGTCGTCAATAAAGCTTTGCCTTATTCCATATGGCAGTTCCTTCCAAGTGCTGAAACTGACCTACCCAAATGAGGCTGTTCTCTCAATCTTTTTCATTTATTCCATAACATTTGTATTTGTTTCCTATCACTGCTGTAACAAATCACCAAAAAATTAACAGCTTACAGTTTTATAGGTCAAACGTCTGGCAGGATCTCATTAGGCTACAATAACGTTACTGGAAGGACTGTGTCCCTTTCTGAAGCTCTAGGGGAGGACCCTTTTCCTTGTTCATACAGGTTATTGGCAGAATTTAGTTCCTGTAGTTGCAGAACTGAGATCTCTGTCTCCGTCCTGGAAAGTAGCTGAGGGCAATTCCCAACCTCTGTAGGACATCCACATTCCTTGGCTCATTGCCCCCTCCTCCTTCTTTAAATGCAGCACTCTTTGAATCTTTCCCTCTTCTTCCACTGCATCCCTCAAAGACCAAGCCAGATTACACTGGGTCCACCTGGATAATCCAGGATAAGGTCCCCATCCATCTCTAGGTACATACTCTTAATCACATTTTCAAAACTTCTGTTACCATGGAAGGTAACATATTCACAGGTTCCTGGGAATAGAGTGTGGACATCTTTGAGGCCATTATTCTGTCTACTACACCTGCAAGACGGTCTTTGGGTCCACATACTGGGCATCTTGCTACTGCATCATTTTCAGGCTCTCTCCTCTCCTCCTCCCTATCATGTGGAGAAAGTCACTGCAAAATGCACAAGGGCTATCATTTTCACTTGCACTGGATTTTTAGCCTCTCAGATTTGGTGGACACCCAAATGGTGTGACTTAATTAAGACGAGCCTTTGCCACCATCCAGCTGCAGATTCTCCACAAAGGATCCAAGGCTATATTTCTATTTTCTAATATTCATAGTCAATACCTGCAGAACACATCCTTTTTATGAACCATTAACTTCAGCATAAAATGAAAAAGGTGAGAGAACCTAGCAATAACTTGGTGTAGATTACTTCCAGGAAAGGTGCTTCAAAAATGTCTTCAATTAGGACCAAAAAAAAATTTTAATGCCTGGATGAACATTAAAAAATAAAAACAGGGGAAGGAAAGATTCCTCTTTAAATGTAAATAAATTTTAATTAAATAATTTGTTAATTGATCTACCACTTGAATCGCTATCAAAATCATCTACAAAGATTTGGCTTTTGTATTGGAAAAATAAAGCTATTAGATATGCTTTCATACGTCTGAATTCTTTCTAGATGCAAATAAAAATAAATGTTAAAATTCAGTAAAGTTAAAATGGGTTCTAGTATGTATTCATTTACTTTTGAACAATCTGCAAAAGACTAAGGGCATGTCAAAAAGGCAAAGGACTCATCTTCATGGTTGTGACCCCATTTTCTTAGTGCCAGTGGCTTTGCCCACATCTGCTCCATATGGGCTATTTAGGATATAGCTTGCAAATCTGGTTAATGTATTTAAAATAGGATGTTCCTGGGGCACCTGGGTGGCTCAGTCAGTTGAGCATCTAATCTTGATGCTCAGGTCGTGATGCCAAGGTCCTGGAACCGAGCCCCGCATGGGGCTCCCAGGTCAGCAGGGAGCCTGCTTCTCCCTCTCCCTCTGCCTACCACTCCCCTTGCTTGTGTGCGCTCTCTCTCTCTGTCAAATGAATGAATAAAATCTTTAAAAAATAAAATTAATTAAAATAAAACAGGATGTTCCTATGGTTGCCCAAAGTTGTCCACCCATCAAGATTAACTCTCCTCCTTCACTTTTTCTCCCTACCATTTATTATTCAATATGCCATATAAAAAGCTCATTTATTTGTGCATGAATAAATGACTAAAAATAATAATAAATGACTATACTCCAAACATATAACAACAGCCATGAGGCTCCCTGCCCTTTGATGCGCTAACAAACAGTATGAGTTGCACAGTCTAGAATATTATATAAATAATACTTATGACATCATAGATCCAAGGCAAGGGATATGACATTTACTATGAATGAATCATTTTTCTTAGAAGGTTTTATTTGAATTCTTCTCTTTCCTTTTCACCTTAGGGTGTGTGGGGGAGTGGTGGTGTTTATTTGATTTTATCTTACTGTACACGTATCTTCTGTTACTCAATTCAATTTTCTTCCCCTCAGGTCAACTGAACAACAAGAGCAAAGACCTAGGTGATGACAGGACCATTCTGAGTATCAACAGCCACAAGAAAGTGACTCAGCATGTGTTCTGCAGAAACCAAACTCATAGACTAATGTCCCTGCCTGACTGCCTTCAATGGGCGCATCAATTCATCTCTGAAAAAAGAATGCAGGTTTGACATACTGCATGGAGCACTGGGTGTTATACGAAAACAATGGATCGTGGATCACCACATCAAAAACTAATGATGTATTGTATGGTGACTAACATAACATAATAAAACAAAAAAAAAAAGAATGCAGGTTTGAAATAAACAAAAAAACAAAAAGCAGAATCAGACCCATAAATACAGAGAACAAATTGATGGTTGCCAGAAGGAAGGGGGCAGGGGGATGGGTAAAAATAGGTGAAGGGGAGAGGGAGATAAGGGCTTCCAATTATAAAATGAATAAGTCATGGGAATAAAAGGCACAGTATAGAAAATAGAGTCAGTATTGTAATAGCATTGTATGGTGACAGATGGTAGCTACACTTGTGAGCGCAGCGTAACATACAGAGAAGCTGAACCCACTAGGTTTCACACCTGAAACTAATGTAACATTGTATATCAACTATACTCAAATTTAAAAAAAAAAAAAAATTTTAAGAACATAGGTTTGCTTAGAATATTAATGTTCTGCCTTAGATAAGTTTATTAACTACCTCCAAACCAACCTCTAATACCATGGTGGAGCTCAGAGGCCATGAATTTCCTTCCCACGTGAGCTGATGGCCCTATGGCCTGGAGTCAGTCCCTAAATTCTCAGTCCAGACTACTTATCTGTACAATGAACATTCTCTAGTAGAAGACTGATAAGCTTCCTTCCAACTAGAAAGCCCTATAATTTTAGACATTAGAAGAGAATGACCATTCTCTAATGATATAAATCATGCCTGGAATTCAGAGGTACAAAGGACTGTAACCTAATCCAGAAAGAGGTTATTTTTTCCAAATGGTATCTTGAGGTCCAGTCCACACCTACTTTCAAGAACAAAGAGAATGGCTGATGAGGAACGTCCTATTTCAGACTAGATAAAAGGAAGACCTGAGAGCAAACTGTCAGTGTCCCTTCCCATACAGCCTCAGGAATGAATAATTAACTCACTTCAACCGTCATTTGTGGAACTCCAACCATGTGCAATGATGTGCTGGTTGGTATAACCACAATGAGAAATAAGAAAACAGTTCTAATACTAATCTGATCACGATAAATGAAAAATATTCTTTAAATACTCCTTGCAATACAATATGCTAAGGGTGATAATAAGTGCTGGCATAAACAGAATAAGGATCAACTCTTATTTATTTAGACACAAGGCTTGCATGTCCAAGGAAATACTATCTATATACTAAAACCATGCAGTGAGAGAAGATAAAATCAACTGCCTCTGAAAAGCTGACATTGAAACAGGACCTCTGCTTTTGTGGTAAATAAAGACATCAATTTGTCCACCCTTCATACTTATGGTAAAATCAGGATGGAATGTAAAAGGAAATAAAAGGTAATGATTTTGGAACAAAGCTGCATGATGCAAGTGCTGCACTGGGAATAAACAGACAAGGAGCAAGTTAGAGCGTTCTGTGCAATGAAAGTCAGTTTCCAGTCCATTCGGCAGAATCAATATAGTGCCTTGGACTTGCAATAGGTCTCATAAGTCATAGATTGACTAGGCCATGTATCAACCTCCACTCTGCATAGCTTTCAATGCCCCCTCATCGACAAGCATTGCTGAGTAAAAATCTGTGATCAGAATCTACAATTGGAGTGGAACAGTGCCCACACATAGACTGGCTGAGAAACTGAGTGGATAACCAACAGCAAAAAGTACCATCACTTTCAGGAGACTATGTGTCAATTCTGGAATTGATTTCCAAAGTCAAAATTGAAATTGCCATCAGAGGCTACCTCTGAAATTCCATTTCATAAAGGAGGTTTGTCTCAATGAAACCTGATATTCTGCACAAGTCAGAAAGATCCAGAGAATCTTATTAATGTCTGGCCTTCTTTTTGATATGGTTTTCTCATGGGAAAATATTTGACAAAATAGAATAAGAAACAGAGAGAGGGAATGGGAAGCACCAGGAAACATCATTCATTCCTCCAGGTACTCTTCCAGGTGCCAACAGTGAGCAAGAGTCAAAAATCCCTGCCCTCCTAGAGCTTATACTCCACCAAGAGGAGAGAAAATAAACAAATAAATAAGCATGTCATATATAGTATATGAAAAGGTGATAAGCACAGCGGAAGAAACAAAGCAGTAAAGGCAGGGAGGCAATGTGGGGGGAGCAGGGCTGCATCGGAGCGGCTGGTGTTGCAATCGGCTACAAAGCAGGATATTAAAGCACAACTCTCTGATGCCACTGCTCTAAGTAACGCCATCACTGCTCACTGTCCAGGCAACAGGAAGACGATCACTTGGCTTCACCCAGCTCCTGTTTATAGTTTGACCTCTGAGCTGGTAACCAAAAACTATACAAAGCAGGCATTCCCCAGTCCCTGGTCTCAATCTAGCAATTTATTTGATGGGCCAGAAAGATAAAACTCTAACTGTAATAATAGCTAACATTTATATAACATTTTTTGTGATCATCCAGGCACATTCTAAGAGCTTACACATGTTGACTAATTGAGTGGCTCATGTCACTTCAGTAAGGCATATTTATTATCAACCTGTTTTCCAGACAAGAAGACCAAGACAGTGAGGCTCACTTCAAGAGTGGATCTGGGATTCGACACCAGATGTTCCAGCTCCAGAGGCTGTGCTTTTAACTACCGCTGTACAGAGACACGGGCCTGCAGCTAACAAGCTTCCTGATACCTCCATTTGGACAGCAAAAGGGCAACATGAAATTAATGTGCTCAAGATAAAACTCTGGATCCTTAATACATCTTCCCTCCCCGCCTTTTCCACCTCTGCACACCTGCTCCTCACCCAGGCTTCCAGAACTGCCTTTATAAATAGCACACCATTCACACAGCTGCTCAGCCCAAAACTTAAGCTTTGATTTATCTGTCTCTCTCACACCCTTCATCTGATCTGTCTGAAAATCCTGCAAAATATTTCTCAAATCCAGCAACCTCCAATCACTTCCAGGCCGCTGTCAGGTCTCACCTACGAGACAGAACAGCCTTCTAGCTAGTCTCTCTACCTCCCTCTTGCTGCTAAGAGTCAATTTTCCCTCCTCCAAGCATGAGTGATCTTTTGAAATGCAAATTAGATCATATCATGCCCTTGCTCAAATCAATCTGACAACTTCTATATGAGTCAGGGTTCTCCAGAGAAACAGAACCAATAGGATGGAGAGAGACAGAGAGACAAAAAAGAGACAGAGACAGAGATTTATTTCAAGAAATTGGCAGGGCGCCTAGGTGGCTCAGTTGGTTAAGTGTCTGCCTTCGGCTCAGGTCATGATCCCAGGGCCCTGGGATCGAGTCCCATGTCGGGCTCCTTGCTCCGCTGGAAGCCCGCTTCTGCCTGCCACTCTGCCTGATTGTTCGTTCTCTCTCTCTCTCTCAAATAAATAAATAAATAATCTTTGGGGGGGGGAGAAAGAAAGAAATTGGCCGATGCAGTTTTGGGGGTTGGCAAGTCCAAAATCTGAAGAGTGGGCCAGCAGGCTAGAAATTCCAGCTAGAGTTAATGTTGTAGTCTTAAATCTGAAGGCTGAAAGCTCAGGCAGAATTTCTATGTTTCAGACTGGAGAAAGAATTCCTTACCCTTTAGGGGACTTCAATCTTTTCTCTTAAGGCCTTCAACTGATTAGATGAGGCCTGCCTACATTACAGAGGATAATCTGCTTTACTTAAAGTCTACTGATTTAAATGTTAATCGTATCTTAAAAAACACCTTCATAGCAACATCTATACCGGTGTTTGACCAAACAACAGAGCACTGTAGGCTAGTGAGGTTCACACATAAAATTACAATCACAGCTTCAAAAATTCACAACAAAACCTATGGCCTATAGGTCTCTTTCTACATTTCTGCTCTCACCTTATCCATTCTTTGAATCACCTGGGCTTCTTGTTCTGGGTACGTGACACGCTCCTTCCTATCTGTGTAAAGTGCTGTTTGTTTTTTCTGTGCTTTGTACCTAGAATGCTTTTCCCCCAGGACTCCATATGCCTCCGTCCCTCACTTAATTTAGGTCTGTCTCTAATAACACCTCCTCAGGGAGGCCTTCCCTGGCCAGCATATCTCCAACAGAACAGGACCCCTTAGTTCCCTCTAGGCTCTCTCTCTGCTTGCCTTCATAGTACTTCCAGTGTCTAGAAGCATATTGCATGCTTGTTAATTGTCCCCCTTTGCCCCATCAAGATTTTTTTTTTTTTTAATATCTTATTTATTTGAGAGAGAGAGAGAGAGAGAGAACAGGAGCACGGGCAGAGGGAGAAGCCCTGCGATTTTTTTTTTTTTAATTTGAGGTCACAACTCTAAATGTTCTTTCCTTCCTAGAACATTACACTTGGATCAACCCACCTCATCGAAGCACACTACATTGAATAACCATCATTTTAAAAAATGTTGCTCAAGTCATACAACATGGGGTGCCTGAGTGGCTCAGTTGGTTAAGCCTCTGACTTTTGGCTCAAGTCATGATCCCAGGATCCTGGGATTGAGACCTGCATCAGGCTCCCTGCTCGGCAGGGCGAGTCTGCTTCTCCCTCTCTCTCTGCCCCTCCCCCTGACTCACGCTTTCCCTCTCTCTCAAATAAATAAAAAAAAATCTTAAAAAAAAAAAAAATGATACAACTCTAAGTTGTACAGGTCTCCAGAGCTTATTCATCCTGCATAATTTTAACTTCAGAGCCTACAGTTAACCATACAGTGTTGTGTACTTAAAGTCTTGTTAATAGGGTAGGTCTCATGCTAAACGCTCCTACCACAAATAATAATAAAGCATAGGAACACCAGAACGCTTTTCGAGGTGACAGATATGCTTATTATTCGTGGTGATGGCTATCACAGGTTGTAAGCATATGTACAAACCCATCAAAATGTACACACTAAATACATGCAACTTCTTGTATATTAAGCATATTTCAATAAAGTTGAAAAAGAAGTAAGTTCCATTCCTCCAAAGAACCTTGACCTCCATGCCGGGGACACTGCAGATCTACCCATGCACCACCCACCCCTCTGAGTATTGTGAATTGTTGCAGCCTGTTACATATCTTAAAAACAGCATTCTAGCCAGAATTGGTATTTAGATAAAAGGATATGAAAATCAGTGGAGTCAACACTGAAAACTTACTTGTATAGTGAATGTCAGTGCTCTTTGCTTTTGAGGAAATTGTTCATCATCTCATCATATAGTGATCCAAGAGGATTTTGAGTGTTCTTAGTTTCAAGCTTGCAAATTAGGTAACAAAAAAAAAAATTAATGCTATCAGATTCCGCACTGAGTCAAAGAAATATTTTCAGGAACTGAAAGGAAATTTATGCGAATTTACTGTTTGACTCTTCTGCGTTTGGCAGACAAGAGCCATTACTAGACATTTTATATGCCATCTGTCCTTCCCCCTCAAAATAAGCAGAGATCCACAGAGTTCAGTGTCTATATGTGGTTACAAAGAATGTCCCTTTACAGAGTCAAAATTCTATCCCAGGATGTTCTGACTCTAACTCTGTGTTCTTCTCAGTGACCTGGCCACACAGGGGCAGAATACCCAAGACTCCAGGCACCAATACAGTTCCACAGGTGGATGCTGGACACCTAGTCATAATCTGGACTCTCAAAAACATTTTTAGAAGAATGTCCCTACCAGTCTATACTGCAAGAATCTCCAGCATCCTAGCAAGGCCCTAGATTCTATGTCTGTAAGGTGAGTAAGGAATCAGATAGTCAAGTGTGAGAAGCCTTCTTGTCCTCTGCTACCAGGACCGTGGCCACAGGACAGAGTCCTCTCTCCCTGGGAGTAAAGCTTGGAGGCTCAGCATCCACTAGAGAACCCTCTTGTTGCTGGAGGGAGAGCTCTGACCTCCAGTACGTCACTCCTCCAAAATCACTCATATGTTCTGTGAATACTATTCTTTCATCTTTCCAGGAATGAAAAATTACATAAATAAATAAATGACGTGAGTGTTTAGTTTATAAAAGAAATGACAGTTCTAGACAGAATTCTACAATCATGTGAATTGTGTGAATTTCATGCACCAACCTGTCTGAGCCATTCTTTAGTTATAAAATGGCAAGACTGGGATTCTACAGAATCCATTCCAGCTTTAAGATTCTGTGAGCTAAAATCAATTAAAACCTTCTTGTTTTTCCTCTCAAATTTCACTTCACCTTACTCAATTTTTTCTCAATTAAATAGAATAATAATCTAGGGAAAATAAGCTCTTCCCCCACCTGTAAGAAACACACCTTGTCTTTCCATTTTGTGTCTCCTCTTTGTACCTCCCAGCAGTTGCCACTTCAAGTGCCCGCTCTATTTTGTGCTGAGTTTTATTTCCTTCACTTTCCTCTTTCCTTGAACAGCAGGTGCCAAAATAACAAGGCAGTGTGAAATTTACAGAAACAATGTGTTTATACAGTTGGCTACCTTATCTAAAATGTAATTCTATTGGATTCTAAATCAGATGTCTTGCCATATGCTGCAAGTTACAAAGAATACTGTACAAGGCTAGTATCTATCATATTTTGCACAAAGGTATGGGGTCCCAAAATTAGTGAAGTGCAAAAATTTCTATGAACCCTTTTGCTTTATCTTTATGGAAAGTAAAACATTCGTAAGCTCACATTATTCTGTTTATATTAAAGAGTATTTAATAAGGTCCCAATTAAAAACTAATGACAGGCATTGGGGTACCTGGGTGGCTCACTTGGTTAAGTGTCTGACTCTTGGTTTCGGCTCAGGTCATGATCTCAGGGTCATGAGAATGAGCCCTGCATCAGGCTACACGCTCAGTGCAGAGTCTGTTTGTCCCTTTCCCTCTGCTCCTCCCCCTGCTCCCTCTCTCTCTCTCAAATAAATAAATAAAATCTTTAAAAAAAAAAAAAAACTAGTCAAGCATTAAGAATCCTTTCACTTAATCATATTGAAACACAAATCATACTGGAATTCTTGGTGGATCTGGGCTATAAAATATAACTCTTTTTTTAAAAAATAAATAAAAAATACTTCAAGATTACCACCTTTCCTTATGAAATTTACTTCATGATTATTTCTGTGACAGCCCTCTCTTGGATGAATTTGTTTTATTTTAATTAAGGTTGAACACAAAAGGGTTTCAGTTTAAACCATATATCTGACCCAAATCTATTGATTCAACTGAAAGATATGTTTTAACTTCTCCTGTATTTTGGGATATTAACCACTGCTTACTACCTACCCAAGATCAATACCAGGAATGCTATTAAAGTAATTGTATTTTCTTGTTTTCCTACATCTGACGTTTCTACTTCTCTCTTCCCTTGTGAAACCACTGCCCCACCCAAATTGGGGTTGGATTTTTTATGTTCCAGTGAGGCCAAAAAAGAAATAGTGATTCCCTAGGTTCAAATTCAACCAATGCTCGGAACACCTGGGTGGCTCAGCTGGTTAAGAGGCTGCATTTGGCTCAGGTCATGATCCTAAGGTCCTGGGATCAAGTCCCACATTGGGCTCCTTGCTCATGGGGGAGCCTGCTTCTCCCTCTGCTTGCCACTCCCCCTGCTTGTGCGCACACACACTCTTTCTGATTATAAATAAATAAATAAATAAATAAATAAATAAATAAATAAATTTCAACCAATGCTCTTACAGTGTAGATGGATTTATTTTTTTTATTTAATTCAATTAATATATAATGTATTATTGGTTTCAGAGGTAGAGGTCAGTGATTCATCAGTCTTATATTGTGCTTATTACAACACATACCCTTCCCAATGTCCATCACCCAGTTACCCCATCCCCCCACCACCCTCCCCTCCAGAAACCCTCAGTTTGTTTCTGATTAAGAGTCTTTTATCCAAATGGCCAACAGACACATGAAAAAGTGCTCAACATCACTCGGCATCAGGGAAATACAAATCAAAACCACAATGAGATACCACCTCACACCAGTCAGAATGGCTAAAATTAACAAGTCAGTTAACGACAGATGTTGGCGAGGATGCAGAGAAAGGGGAATCCTCCTACACTGTTGGTGGGAATGCAAGCTGGTGCAGCCACTCTGGAAAACAGTGTGGAGGTTCCTCAAAAAGTTGAAAATAGAGCTACCCTACAACCCAGCAATTGCACTACTGGGTATTTACCCCAAAGATGCAAGTGTAGTGATCCGAAGGGGCACATGCACCCCGATGTTTATAGCAGCAATGTCCACAATAGCCAAACTATGGAAAGAGCCTAGATGTCCATCAACAGATGAATGGATAAAGAAAATGTGGTATATATATACACAATGGAATATTATGAAGCCATCAAAAAAAAATGAAATCTTGCCATTTGCAATGACGTGGATGGAACTAGAGGGTATTATGCTAAGTGAAATAAGTCAATAAGAGAAAGACCAGTATCATATGATCTCACTGATATGAGGAATTTGAGAAACAAGACAGAGGATCATAGGGGAAGGGAGGGATAAATGAAACAAGACGAAACCAGAGAGGGAGACAAACCATAAGAGACGCTTAATCTCAGGAAACAAACTGAGGGTTGCTGGAGTGGAGGGGGGTTGGAGGGATGGGGTGGCTGGGTGATGGACACTGGGGCGGGTATGTGCTATGGTGAGTGCTGTGAATTGTGTAAGACTGATGAATCACAGACCTGTACCCCTGAAATAAATACATTATATGTTAATTTTAAAAAGTCTTTTATGTTCACAGGTGTTCAGAATGATTTGACAGCTATCTAGCTGAATTCCTGAGACCAGACAAAACTAAGGTCTCCTGCTCCTCCACCATCTTGGTCTCCTCCCCTAGATGAATTTATTTTAAATCTAATGCGTGCATCATGGGCTTCTTATCAGCCATGACTAACTTCTCACAAATCAAGGTCTCTGCTGGAATTTAGTCTTGGGCAGCACCCACAAAATCTGCACAATGCATCAAATTAAGTACATTCATTATCATTCTACATTAGGCACCAGAGGTAGAGTTAGAAAAGACACATTTCTTGTCCTCAATGAATTTCTTATAATTTAAGGAGCCCAGGAAACCCTCTCTGTTCAAACATATTCCCCCACATGGCCTGGCCATAGGGTCTGAGATTCCCAAGTTCTTCATTCTTTTGGAGTGAGGCATTGAAAGCAATTGTGAGGACAACCAGCATGCAATCTCATTAACACTTGATAAAACCAGGAGGGTCAACCTCTGACAATCTCAGTATTCTCTAACCCAGTTATCCCCAGCTCTGCTGATAATCAGAACCACCAGAGATTTGTATTAATTCAATAGGCTAGATGTGGAGCCTAGGAATCTATATTTTTCAGCCAGATTTGGAAACTAAATCCTCAAGTTTGTTTTCTTGCTTTTTCTTATTTACCTTCCTCTCCTCGCCTTCTCCTTCCCCTTCTCATTCTCCTCCACCTCCTCCTGCTTCTCCCTCCACTTCTTCCTCCTCTTTCTCTTCCTTCTTCAAATAAATAAATAACAAATAAAATATGGTAAAAGTAGAGTTCTCTTAAACTATGTTATAGGTGCAGATTCTTAACACGATAACCAGAACTATCCTGCACCTATAACACTTTAACATTCATTCACACCTACCTTAGTTACTAGGAATATGCAGATTAAATGCGTAAAATGTCCAAGAAAAACCTGGTAATTTTATTTTATAGAGATACTAAGCAAAAGCCTTGATTGTTTTATGTGAACACCTTATCACAGGCACACAGGGGATCTTGGGGTATTTAGGTAGTCCTATACATAGGAAATTTGAGATATGTGTAATACCACATTTACATTCTAACAAATAGTTATGGCCCTTGAAATATGTTCTCTATTATTTCAGACATACTTCACTTATACATGTGTATTTCTGAGAGATCTAAAGGAAATTCTCAGGGTTTTTTTTTTAATTTTTGCATAATTCTTTCAGCAATTGCTTGGTTTTTAATAAAAATTCTTAAGCCATGTTTTATAAATGTTTATGACCTTTTACCTGAATTTTAAAGGTTTAAGACTTGAATATATATTAAGTGAAGGTGTTTGGAATTTTATTTTGTTCTCTTTATCTCCCAGAAAGCAATATATGCAGGTAGTTATTTTAGGAAATGTTCTGTCATTTGTTTTATTGCTTCCTTATTTTGGCTTTGTCATATTGCTCCCATATCTTCAAGTCTAAGTGCTAATTATCTTTTCCTCAAATTTCTTAGGATTAATTTAAAACAAAGTTGATACTTCATTCACTTCAATTTGATGTGCTTTATTTTGCACAGCAAATACTTATTCCATTGATAAGTATTATACATACATAAATCAAATTACCATTACAAACTGTTAGGTATGCTATCTACTGTCTTAACAAGATCACTCTGAGTTGTTTTTCTCTTTCATGAAAGTATGTTATCTCTCTAAAACTTGTCAAACCATGTTGTTTCAACTTATTCTTAAACACTTTGGGTTTTTTATAGTCATTAACACTTTGTAGGAATTTTAGCATGAAAAGATCTCTTTCCTAATCTGAGACTATCCTTAATTCTTAATCTACTTAAGCTCTGATTAAAAGGTAATTTAATCAAATTATGTTGTTTTTTGCCCTCTTGTTTCTTTCAAATATTTTTTCATCAAATTACTAGAAGTAACTTAATATTAAGTATAAGGAAATATAAACTATTTTGTCCAATTCTTTTGATACCAATAACAGATAGGCATAGCATTAGGTTTGTTTTCATTTTTATAAGTAAAATGTTTTATGAAGTATAATATAGATACAAATGTCAATAAATAAAAGGTATATTGGTAGACTGACAAAAGATAAATATGAAACAAGAAAAAAATGCAAAAACTTAAAAAAACAAAGGTGAGTGGTTGATGGATTTTCCCAAGTGAACGCTCCACGGAGCCATCACGCAGATCAAGATCTAGAACCCTGCCGGCACACCTCAGAAGCCCCCTCTCCTAGGCACTATATGCCCCTCTGAGTTGCCATACCCCAAGTTAAGCATTTTCCTGAATTCTTAAATCATGGATTAGTTTGCCCATTTTTTAATTTTGTTTAAGATTTTATTTATTTGACAGAAAGAAAGAGAGAGCACAAGCAGGGAGAGCGGCAGGCAGAGGGAGAGGGAGAAGGAGAAGCAGGCTCTCCGCTGAGTAGAGAGCCAGAAGTGGGGCTCCATCCCAGGACCCTGGGATCATGAACAGAGCCAAAGGCAGATGCTTAACCAACTAAGCCACTCAGGCACCCCCCATTTTTAAATTTTATTTAAGGTATATTTTCACCTGGCTTCTTTCACTCAGTATTATATTTGTTAGATTTATTCCTGTTGTCACCTATAACAATACTTCATTCTTATTACTGTAGGATACTTTACAAATATTTGTTTGTTTATTTACTTATTCAACTCTTGGTAAACACTTGGGTGGTTTCTTGCTTGGGGATATTACAAATGGTGCTGCTACAAGCATTCTAGTAGGTGTCTTTTGGTGAATATGACAGGCCTTTCAGTTGTTTCTATATCTAACAATGAAATTACTAGGTTAAAGGGTGTGTATATATCTAGCTTGGTAGATAGTGCTAAACATCTTCCAAAGTGATTGTACCAATTTATGCTCTTATCCACAATGTATATGAATCCCAGTTGTGGGGCGCCTGCCTAGCTCAGTCGGAAAAGCATGCAACTCTTCACCTTGGGGTCATGAGTTTGAGCCCCACATTGGGTGTGGAGATTACTAAAAAAAATAAATAAACTTTAAAAAAAAAAAGACCCCAGTTGCTCTGTATCGCCAACCATTCTAAATATTGTTAGTATTTTCCATTTGGGATATTCTAGTGGATATGTCAAGATTTACTTTTATTTCTTTCTTTAAAAAAAAAGCTTATGAGAGAGTTTACTGATGATGTTAGGGGGTAAAATATTTGATTTCCCAACACAAGGTGAAAATACATTTTAATAGATAATTGTACTACACACTTCATGTAAATAGCAAACATAGAGAGATGTAAATGTTGAAGCACCTATGCCTATACTGTAGGAGAGTTTAACAAATGTATCTTATTATGCCATCACTTCCTGGACTCCCATTGTACACACTCTTAATTGACTTTCCCATTGAATAAAAGCATTTTATGAGATTCAAAATATTCCTTCCTAACTATATTGTGTGAATATTTTATTTTGTTGAACCATGTTGCATGTGTGATTCAGTGAGGTATATAAATAAAATCTGCTTATCCTTTTTTTGAGAAAGAGAGAGAGAAAGAGCATGAGTGGGAGGAGGGGCAGAGGGAGAGAGAGAGAAAGAGAATCTTAAGCAGACTCCATGCCCAGCAGGGAGTCCAGTGCGGGGCTCCATCTCATGACCCCGAGATGGTAACCTGAGCTGAAATCAAGAGTCGGACACTTAACTGATGGAGCCACCGAGGCGCCCTGCTTATCCTTTCAAAAAAGCAAGTAAACACACTAAACTAAAGGTCTTCTAAGTCCAGTTCCAGGATAAGACAAAGGCGATAGTTAGAAAACTATACGGTCATTTCATCACACTGAAAATCGAGCCCTCCTGTGAGAAGAGGGGAGAGGGCATTAAGACGACAGAATTTTTCAGAAGACACAAATTATCATTTGTTCCAACAAATCACTCTGTATGGAAATGGGTTAAACCCAGATCCAAAATCAATATTGATATGTCCTAAAGTTGCCAACTAAGAAGGGAAAGAGGCTCAGATATCAACACCCAGCATGGAGAATAGCATAGGTGAAATGTGCTGGCATCAAATTTTATCAGCTTCCCACTATTCTCCATTTTTTCTAAAGGACTGAATATGTCCAGATATTTGGGAACCTGTTTTATGCAATGCATCCATGTTACTAAGTTCGAAGAGGCAGCCATGGTAAAAGGGGAAACTATAAAGCTAGCACTCTAAGCTACTTGGCTGGTATCTGCAAACTGCTTAGATACATAAAACCCAGGAAATACAACTTAGAGCACAGATGCATCTCCTGTCTCTCATCCGCTACCTTAGAGGCAGGAACTATGTTTTATGCATCCTGCACAACAAATGCCTTCTACAGTCATCTACACCCAGCAGCTCACACAACAAAGAGAGCACACAGGCTGTTAGGTTATGTTCGTCTCTCCTCTCCAACCCCAACCCTTCACATTCCTTTATAATGTGTCTCCCATTCATGTCTCCCAGAGAGCAGGTTAACTGGCATGTTTCCCACCAACCCCTCCTGCAAACCTTTGGTCCCAGGCTCCTTCTTTCCTTTACCCTAGCACATTATACACTTAGAAGAAAGTGGACAGAATACAAGCTCAGCGATATCCAAGGCAAAAAAACTCTTCTCTAGCATATGATCTCAAATACAGTTTTCAGTACATAATCAGGTCCTCAATAAACACTGGCAATTCCCTGTCCTTTAGCCACACATTTCCTCTGAACCTGACATTGACTCAATGAAGACATGCTTTCCACCTAGGGGGGACATGTGCAGAGACTGAAAATGTGAAAGAGTGTTTTTCCTGAGTTAGGCACCTTGGTCATGCTTTGACCAAGCATGAATAATGCCTTAAAACTCTTCTGTACAGCTTCTGGCTGTACTCCAGCTTTATAGCTGAAGTATGGGTCTTTAATCTCCTAGGGGCGTCACTCCTGAAAATCAGCTGAGTTCAATGGAAGTGGTACTGGAGCACCTGCTGGAAGCCATGCCCAATGCTAGGTGTTTGAAATACACTTCCCTTGGGGGCCTTTTGAAGTTAGGAGGAATCCAAACCACAGAGAGGGATACTCCACAGAAGTGATGGAGTTATGCAGGGATACACAGGGAAAGAGGGCACTTCTTGCCTGGAGAAGTCAGGGAAGATTTGCTGAAGGAGGAGACTTGGATGTGGTAGTCACCATCTCATGAGTGATAACTCCTTAAAGGCATGCAGCCTCACTACTTTGCTCACCAAACCTCAGTGCATCCCTAGATTAATAAACCCAATTCCTCTGATGGCAACTGAACTCTAGTTCAGTTAGCATTCAACATGGTTCTCCTGATCTTCCCTTCAAGCAATCACTAGTTTTCATCCCTTCTGCTTATTCTTTCTTCTGTGCTGCCACCTAAAATATATTCCTTTCCACACGCCACTTATTCAAAACCTCTATTTTTTTCATCACAGTCCAGCTCAGGACTTACTTCCTCCAGAAAGTATCTGTCTACATACAAATACTCCCTTCCCTATGATTTCCTTCTCTATTGCACTGTCATCACGGTGTTTGGCTGTTATCCTGAAAACAGTCTCTGTTGTCTAAGAGTACCTGTCTCCCTACAGGGATTCAATTCCGAACAACAATAAATGTAGGGTTCTGGCAGATTGTTCAAAAAAGTAGGAGGCTGTAACAGCAGCACCTACCCTGCGTGACCCTCAACTCCTGGGCTCAGCTGTTCTCTGGACAGTGAAGCAGTTATAGTTTTGATTTCAGTGAGGATAGGTATCCACTGTCCCCAGAATCTATGCCAAGGAGAAGCCCTCCATCATGGGGTTGTAAAGCATTTAAGAAAGGAACATCAGGAAACCTATGGCCCCACTTAGCCTCCCAGGTGCTCCAGATACAGGGAGGGTGGTCTCTAGGGGACTTGTCCAGAACTGAGGTGTGTTAATTTCCTAGGGCAGTGGCAACAAATCACTACAAACTTGGCAACTGAACAGAAACTTGTTCTCTTACAGTCCTAGAGCCCAACAGTCCAAACTCAAAATGCCAGCAGGACTACACTGCCTCAGGGGCTCTAGGCTGATAATCCATTCCATGTCTCTCTCCCAGTTTCTAGCGGCTGCCAACAATGTTGTTCTTTGGCTTGTGGCCACATCCCTATCTCCATGGTCATGCTGCCTCCCCCTCTTCTCTCTTGGAATCTCCCTCACATGTCTCTTATAAGAAACTTACTGCATTTAGGGCCCACCTGGATAATCCAGGCTGATCTCTTTATCTCAACATCCTTACCTTAATTACATCTACAAAGACTCTCTTTCCCAATAAGATCACATCCACAGATTCTAGGAATTAGATTTGGACATATTTTTTGCATATTCAACTCACTGAATTAACTGAAATTTCTTCACTAACAATGGTGGTTTACAAAGCATACTCATCATTTAGCTTAAGTATTACAAATAATAATAATTACCTCCTGAGTTACTGAAATGTATTCAAGGAGCACCACTAGGTGCTTTGAGGGGAAAAAATGAACTAAGGCTTCTTTAAAGGTTATTATAATCTAGCAGGAAAAACAAGCATGTGCACAAGGGCACGGAAGGTGGAATGGGATGAGAGAAGAGTAGGGGCAGAGTAAAGACTGCTTGTTCCTTTTCTCTCTAATTCTTCCTCAACACCACTCTGACCAGTAGCAGTCAAACACATTACGTGTATCACAACTGCCCCATTACCTGCTATTTTGGTTCATTTCTTTCATGGACACTGAAGGCAAGTGGACACCCCTTGCTAAATGTGATCTTAGGGAGTTCTCATGAGCCCAAAATCTGAATCTGTCATATTACAAATACAGATCACATTTTAAAATATGGTAACTGCCCAATAAACTCTCAAAGGAAAGCAAAATATGTTAAGAGTGATAGTATTGTTTCAAACTTATTTTCTTTAACAATGTGAAAATCTATGGACAATATATATATAAGCTATATACATATGCACACACACACAAACATATACATACATATGAAAAAAATCTACCCTACCAGCTACCTCTACTCAATATAGAATACACATAAAACATTATCTACCACTAATGACTTTAATAATTTTAACTTCTGCTTTGTAAGAGCTATCCGATTTTCATTTTTTGTCTTTATCCATGATTCTGGGTCTTTACCCATACAGAAGTAACACTAAATCACTTTCACAGAAGGACTTAACTTCTACTGCCAGCTCAGGGTCAGCAGTCAGGGCTGGGATAGAAAGGAGGACTGATTAATAGAGCTTTAAAGATAGCTCAAATGTCTTAAAGACAAATACCCAAAACGGTTCCACATCCTTCTAGTTCAAATTTCATTTGCAATCACTACTTCTAGCCCAATTATATGGGACTACAGTTTCTCTATGACAAAGGCCTGCTTCCTTTGTTTTATGGCACTTCAAGGGCAATCCAAGGATATAACTGATACATTATGGATATGCAGTTACGGAAAGGAAATCCGTAAATGGAGACAGGGACAGTGTCCTCAGAGGATCAGGGGTCTATATCTGGTCACTATATTTAAGGAAGGAAGCACAAGGAACAACACAGTTGGAATGCGCCAATAAACATGCTGGGCTGCTTAAACAGGAGGGAGCTTTGTCTCAACATGGATACAGAATTTTCCACAAAGGGCACCAATCCTTAAAGCATTCATCTTTCCAATCCCCAAAGCTCAGCACAAGTTACATTAGAAAATCCTTTTCATCAAAGTTGAAAAGAGAATACCTATCCATCCCATGACTTGCCTCCCTGGTTCCCTATTTACAGAGAGCACTCCCTGAGTGGAAAAAAGACCTAAATGATAGAATTTCTTATGGATTATTCTCACTCTATTATAGATTAAATGTACCATATTGTCAATTAATCAAACAAACTATCAACATAGATTGCAAAGCAGTTCACATGGCTGCTGGATTTGAGTTATTGGCTGAAAGCTGATTACCTAATAATTTTTCTATAAAGGTAGAGCCCAGGAGCTATAGATCCAGAGAATCCACCCTTCAGAAGAGACCAGCAGTTTGGCCTCGTGAGCACATTGTGTTTCCTTAGCAACCCCACCCAGAGCAAAGCTTTGGAAAGCAGCTCACTGTCCACTACAAAGCAGTAATTTGGAGAGTATGTAATCCAACTTGAATTTGTATCTACCTATATTTTTTTAAAACCAGTTTACTATTTCCCTGTTAAATTCTTCTAAAGGCTGAATCTCATGAAGCAAAGGTTGTCTTTTTAAAAAATCCACAATACAGTATGTTCAAGTTTACAAAGTTATTTTCAAACAGATACTAATCCACATACACAATTTTTCCAAAAAATATTTCAGTGTCATTGTCCTTTAAACCAAAGTGAGGGGCACTCCACAGAGATTTGGAAGGTGAAAATCAAATAGCCAACAATTCCCATGAAGCAATGGTGGGGCAAAGTGAGGGTTTCAGCAAATGGCAGATGTGACAATTTGCCAAGCCCTTCAAAATGTCCTCCTACATATCACCAACTTCAGGGACGTGGGCAAATGGACTCATTGGCAGAGATACCTTGAAATTCCTGAACTTATTACAGACGTTTTCTCCCTTAGCCCTTCCATTCGTTTTGAAAGCCTCTAATCCCCTGTATTAATTTCCTTCCAGTTTGAAATACCTAAAGTAATTTCCTTTCTCCTGACCAACTCCTGACTAATCCAATAAGGTATACAAATTATTCTCAGGTCGATTACTTTGATGTTTAAAAAGTGAAAGTTAATTTTATTTAGTCCGAACAACCAGGGTTTAACTTAAAATTAATATTTCTACTGAGCCAGATGGTAATATTTCTAATGAGTCATTTCCAACCACACTTCACCTTCTGCCACAATCTGGGATCATTTATCATATGGTCAGTTGATTCACCAGCATTCATTTGACCACTGAGCACTGCACTGAATGCTGACAGTGACCCCACAAATCATTAATAACATCTCCAATTTATAGTTGAGAACACCAAGGCTTAGAGATATTGCATGACTTACCGTAGGTCCCACCTTCAGGAATTAGAAGAATTCGAAATCAAATCAGATACGGTCTTATGCCTTAACCCTTTCTGCCACAGTAAGTGACTTTTCACCATAGTAAGTAATGTCAGAGAGTGGTCAATATCAACATTTTTGGTAATCAATATAAGGTAACCAACACCACGCACTGTTTTGTGACAGCATCTGCATTCTGAAATCTCTCCCTTCTGGGCCAGATATTGTGGAAGTCTTCCCAGCCAACTCATGGTGGTAGATGTGTGGTTTCTAAGATGCCATGAGAACCTACTGCCACATGGGTCCAGTGAAAGGGGCTCTCAAGAATCAGAAAAGCTCTAACAAAAGGGCTGATTAAAGGGGATGAATTTAATACGATAACAACAATCACAAAAACATTATTCCCCCAATGTCACCAGAAGATATGCTAGCTATCTTCTATTCTTCTATGAAACACACACTTCCTTCAACTTTCTTAACCCAATTCTGGAAATTCTGAGGCTCTTACAGAAAAGATTTGCTTTTTGCTGGGAACAATGCAACAACAGAGCCTTCTCTTTGGCAGGCAACCTCCTCAAAATATGCCCACTGGACTTCACAGTGAGAGGTTTGGCTTCACCTGGGTACAGGAATTGTACCACCAGCAACTTTCCCTGCCAATCCTTCTACATGACAAAGCACATATGGAGGCAAATAAGCTAATCCTTCTTTGGAAGAATAAACTGCACCTGGCAGTCAGTTTATAGGACTGCCAGACAGAGAAGATGTGATTGTGAGGTACCTGGGGGATTGCTACAAAGCAAGCTGGGAAAATCCCCACCTGGGATGCCTGAGATAAAACCTAATCACCTGCTGGGATAATTGGCCTCTGAAAGAGATACATGCTAATAATAGTATCAAGTCATAGGTTATTAAACTGCCGAAAGGTTAGGAATATTTGCCTATTGATTACAGAATTCCTGAAAATGGCAAAGCCAACAAAGCTCAAATAAATGAATCAAATGAAACTCTACAAAAAGCAACGGTGCATCCTGGTAAGCAACAAAGAAGATATCCAGGGATAGGTCACCCCCTCAAATAACAGAACATAGAGAATTTTCTCAGAGAACAAGATGGATCTCTATAAAAGTTGAGAAACCCCACCACCACTTACACCAAATCATCAAAATAATGTTGATATAGGGCACCTGGGTGGCTCAGGCATTAAGTGTCTGCCTTCAGCTCACGTCATGATCCCAGGGTCCTGGGATCGAGCCCCGCATCAGGCTCCCTGCTCAGTGGGGAGCCTGCTTCTCCCTCTCCCCCTCCCCCTGCTTGTGTTCCCTCTCTCGCTATGTCTCTCTCTGTCAAATGAGTAAATTAAAAAAAAAAAAAATCTTTAAAAAAAAATAATGTTGACATAGAATATAATTAGGAACAGGAAAATATTTTTTAAATTTTGTAAATATATGGTCTAACTCATTTTCCAAAACATGTCCATTTAATTTCTCTCTCTACTCTGAATTTTCTAATGACAAGAGGTGGTTTTAAAACATGTCTGTGATATCACTGATACTCCTCCCATTGAAAGATGGGAGATTATCCTCCCTTCCTAAACATTAGTGACTTGCTTGTAACCAGTGGTGATGCTGCATGACCTCCAAAGCTAGGCAGCTTCTATCTGGCTTTCCTGGGACACTCATTCTAGGGAATTCATTTTTAAAAAGGCTACCCTGAAACCACCATGCTGAAGAAGAGGAGTAAAGAAGCTCTTGCTCACAGCCCCGGCTATTGTTCTAGCTTACCACCAGCTTCAGCTCCCAGTCATGTGAGTGAGCCATCCTGAACATCCTGTCGTTCAAGCCTTCAGATGACTACAGTGATAGCCAACGTGTGATCACAATTGCACAACAAACCCAATCAAGAGCTGCCTAGTCAAACCATTTCCAAATTCCTGAGCCATGAAAGTATGAGCAAATAAAATCATTTTTTTCATACCACTAAGTCTTGGAGTAACTTATTATGCAAAACATTGTTGACCATTCACCAAACTTCCAACAAATCAGTTAATATTTTGTAACACCTTTCAATTTACAAAGTACAATCATATAATCTCATTTAATTTTTATAAGTATCATGTGAAATATGTACAATTATCATGAGTTGCAGAGATTTGGACAAATGCTTAATATCACAGTCAGGACTCAGAACCTCATCATTTTATTCCCATGGCACTCAACACTGTGCTGACTCTCAAATGTGGTGAAATATTTTAAGTGGCTAAAAATTTTATCTATGCAAAAATGCCAGAGGACAATGAAAAAACTGAAAGCATTGGTCCTTTGATATTTCCAGATAGACTGTCTCTTCATACATTTATATGTTCTTATAGAATTTTTAAAATAATAAAGCAATTCCTAGAGAGTCTAGATGGTAGCCAATTCTTGCATTTCTTTATATTTGTAAATAACACAGTGATTTTTCTGTAATTTTATCTTCAACATTATAAGGAACAGACCAGGTTTCAGGAAATGAAATAAAGCTGAATTTTAAACAGGCATGGAGAAACTTACATTTCATACTAACTCTCTGGATTTCACATCTCAAACACACATTGGGAATTGATTGATTGGCGTCCTAAAAATTTAGAATTTGCTTAATCTAAAAGAGTTTGCCAAATTTGGCATGTCGTCGAGGTATTTTGAGTTCCCCTGTATTAAATTTTTACAATGGATAAATCAACAAAAACACATTTACTTTTTCCTATTAAGGGCACTGATGTGATACAAAGAAGTATAAAATGTGCTTTCAGCCGTACAAAAGCTTACAGTCTGATTGGGGCTATTCAGAGGTAAATTTGTATGATGTAGCAGAAAGTATACTGAATTAGGAATATACTTCCCTACATACCTAAAAAAGGTGCTATAAAGATTAAAAGTGAAAATGCTTTGTAAGTCACAAAACGCTAAGAAATGTAATATAAAATACATGTATAAATTAAAACAGAAAGATTTCATTCAAAATGGAGGTTGGATCCCTGCTCTGCTTTTAGAAAGTTGTTAAGTTGGATCTTACTGGCTGATTCCACAGTAAAGGTGAATTAAGCCATACCTTACTAGCTCACTTCAAAAGAGAGAACCCATTAAAGACTAACTCCTGATTACACACATCATATGGAGAAAAAGAAATGTTTTCTGGGCACTGTAATCAAGATAGACCTTAGCAAGATTCCAGAAATTCACCATCAAGTATGGATCACCAAAAGTCAAAGTCAAGCTGAGGTTTACTGGCATAATACATAAATTATGATGCCTAATTAAAGTGGAAAAAAATCGTGGTATTTACAAACCATTTCTATAAATTTCTTAGAGCAATTTATCTAGAGTCTATGAGAATAAATATTTACATACTCCATAATTGTTATGAAGTCTTCATTTTCCTGAAGTTTTTTTTTTTTTTTTCCTTCTATCACCACTAATAGGACATGACTTGGAGAACGGGGTATAGTTCTTTTGTACCAGGCATCTAATTTAATGCTATCAGGAAAATACTGCTAGGAAATATGGGAGTCTCCTGAAACATTAGGAATACAGACGAGAAGCTGCCTGTTTCTCTCGACTTGTAGTATCTGTTCTTATCAGTTTAAAAACAAACCAGAGGACGAAACTGCCTTGCTCAAAGGGATTCAAACGCCAGCAGAATGGGACACTGACGTGTCAATCAAGACACCAATATCTTGATACCAACTACTACCACGTTGGTCTATAACCTTTTGGCCCACTTTTGGCCTCAGTTTCCTCTCTTGTTAAAAGAAACAACAGCAGGGGAACATAGAACATTCGAGAAAATCTTATTGAGGAGGTTCCCGTTCAAGATGGTGACATAAAAGGATCCTAAACTCAGCTCCTCGCATGAACATACCAGATCTACAGCTACCTATGGAACAACGTCCTCTGGGGGTAAAAAAAAAAAAAAAAAAAAAAACCAAGAACTGGCTGAAGGACTCCTGTGCCTCAGCAAAGGACCACGCAGACGCGCAAGGCGACGGAGAGGCTGGGACACAATCTCCGTAAACCCTCCACCCTCACCCCACCCAGCCCATAAGCCCTTGTGAACTCAAAACCCAAGCTTCTCCCGGAAGAGTGAAGACTTCGAACCCCCCCCAGGCACTCCCAACTTTGAAGACCTGCCCCTGAGAGACAAGCCCCCCAGACCTCTAGCTTTGGAAACCAACCGGGCCCGCGTGCAGCAGACAGACTCACAGACCGCACAGACGTGAGGAACAGTGCTCGCAGGCCGCGCTCAGACTCACCGGCCCGGGCTCCAGTGCGGAAACGGCGACGGGGCGGCCGGGACTCCGTGTGGCTGAGGCTCCTGGGCTCGTCTCGCAGCGAGGACCCGAGGGGCAGGCATCCGCTTTGACTCGAGTTTGGAAGCCTGCTGAGGTGCCCCCCGCGGGACCCTGGTGGGCGCCATCTTTGCGCTTTCCGTCCACGGCGCCAGCGGCTCGCGGAGGGGAGATTTTACGTGCGGCTGGTGCGCGGTCTTTACGCCAGGTGCGCGGTTTACGTCAAGTGCCTGCCTTTACACCAGGTGCCTGGTTTACGTGAGGTGCTGGGTTTTATGTCCTGTGCCCGCTTTTTACATCGGGTGCCCTGTTTTATCTCTGGTGCCCAGTCTTATGTCTGAGGCCCGGTTTCAACTCAGAGGCCCTGGTTTTACGCCCGAGGCCCCCGTTTTTGTGGCTGCCACCAGGGGACAGCTCTCTCACCTGGCTTTGGTGGCCAATAGGGCTTACACTTGCAGTCCCACAGTAGTATATATTTGCACACTTTAAAACTACTGTCTGAGGGTCTGGTGTTTGATCAGGCTGAATCTCGGCACCCACTTAGATTCTCCCCCACGACACCCCCTTGGGGACACTGACAGGTCTTCCCACGCCCTCAACTACTAGCACCCACTAAAAATAGGCTGCTTGGACAATCACAAAGGTTTGAAAGACAACCAAGAGCTAGGGCAGATTTGAACGATAAGGTTCATCTCCCGCAGGAGAGGTGCCTGTTTTATCTAACGCATAGAGTCCAGAACGACACAGAGAGTCAAGCAAAGAACAGGAGGAATATTCTATAAACAAAGGAACAGGATAAAACCTCAAGGGGAAAAAAAAAAAACCCTTATGAAACGGAAATAATTTCCCTTTTAAAGAAAATCTTACTGAGCATTGATCAGTGTGATGAAGAAATGGAGGTAACCAATACTGTCAAGATGAGAAACACACAAGGAAAAATAAGTAAACAAGGAAAATATCAGATACTGGAAAGTACTATAAGTACTACTTGTAATAGTATAATAAAATAGCATTAAAATATAGCAGATATGCAGGCTTTCTCAACCTCAGCACTAGACAATACTCTGTTGTGGGGGCTTTCTTGTGCATGAGGGAATGTCTCCCAGCATCTCTGGCCTCTACCCACTAGATTTCCGTATGCCTCCTCTAGCGCGACAACCAAAAAATGTCTCAGGACATTGCCAAATGTCCCAGGGCGGAGAGAGAAAAATCACCCCCCACCCAATCCACGTTGAGATCCACTGTAATAGTCACTAGATGATACCTTTCAGCTCCAAATTTTTATCATCATACTAATACCAGAATAAAACACTGTACACACTGGACCTGCCCCATCCTCCCTTTTCAACCAACCTTTGTAATTATAGATGCCATCCTCTTCTATACCCAATTGTAAAACTCGCTGAGCTGTTTGCCTCAGTAACATTCCAAACCTGTATTGTAGGAATTGAAAACACCGTCAGACCCTGTAGAATAGATGACAAGGTGTCCTGAACTATTGACATAGTTAAGAAACTCGATGAATAGCGCTTCTAAGCTATTATCTCGAGACCGACAGGAATGCTGTAGACTTTCTCCAAATGAAAGCACTCATCTTCACAGTTATAAAAGATAACCCATTACCATGGCAGGAAATCAAACCTGCAATAAATTTCAAAAGAGAAGAATGATGAGGAGGAGGCATAAAGGACTGGTAGAAAATCTCAAGTGAGAACATGCTCAATGCATAAAAATGGGAGGAGGGCTGTTCAGACCATGACAGCGCTGGGCGCAGGGTGTGGTCTGACGCTGCTGGTAAACAAGAAGGCACTGAGAAAACTGGTGGAAATGTGTCAAGAGGGTTTAGACAGTAGTGTTTAGACAAACCCTTCTCTCCGTCACCCAAATCATTTTCAAATTAAGTTGAAACCGTGGCAAAGAAAATCTTTATATTTGATTCTGGCTGCAGAGAAACTCCATTTGGAAGCTGTTAAATAGTTCATGAAATTAAAACTCACACCTGAATAAAAGTCCCCATCTTCCTTTCTTTGTGCTAAAATTTTAGGGCATATCCCATTGGAGATTTTTGAGCAAGAAACTTCAAAAACTCCAGGAAATATTTAATGAGCATAAGGAGAAATAATTGAGCGATTAGATATTTGTAGCAAATAAAAATTGGTTTTCATGAGTTAACTTTTTCTACATAATGTTCTTACAGATTCATAAATTCATTTTTAGTAGGGAATTGACCTGACCCTATACTTATCATCCAAAGTTGATAGTAGTTATCTATTTTGCTTATCTACTAATCTACTATATTATTATAATTTAAAGAAACAAAACACAGGAATCTCGAATCAAAAAACATAATGTTAGGGGCGCCTGGGTGGCTCAGTTGGTTAAGCGACTGCCTTCGGCTCGGGTCATGATCCTGGAGTCCCGGGATCGAGTCCCGCATCGGGCTCCCTGCTCAGCGGGGAGTCTGCTTCTCCCTCTGACTCTCCTCCCTCTCATGCTCTCTGTCTCTCATTCTCTCTCTCTCAAATAAATAAATAAAATCTTTAAAAAAAAAAAAATAATGTTAGAACAATTGTTTTCCTTTGTTTGTCTGAAGAATTTATCACAGATTTCCCTTAAATAAGAAGTACAGGTTGGAAAGGCACAGGAGTCAGATGCCTTAAAATACCTCCTTTACCATCCACCAGCTACATGATTCTGTTAATTCACTCAACATTGCTGAGAATCAAGTTTCTCATATATAGATTGGGTATAACAATTATACACTATTCATAGTGTGAAGATAAAAAGAAATGGCATGTAGGAAAATGTCTTGCAAACTGTAAAGTTCTATGAAGTGCTATTTTGTTATCTTATTATTGAATTAACATTAAATGGGACCACAATATGGTTGAAAACTTCCAAGCATGCAGATGACCCAAAAGGTCCTCTTCAGTTTGATTAAAGTTTAGACTGGCTTCTTCCTGACTCTGGGCATTGACCTCCCTTTCCTCTGAGGGTTTTCTTTTAAAAACCTGTAATTTCTTTCTCTGCCCCTTCGATATGTAAATCTTTTTAAAGACCTTTTGCCCATTTTTCAATCCAGGAATATCTACATCTAGGAGCTGAGAGCCATCTTTCTGAAATGTTAACTTCAAGGGGTATCTCCCAGTTTCCAGAAGGAAGGAGCCCAACTTCCATGGGCACTTTGCTCCAAGTAAAACGACCTTCTGTCATGAAGATAAGAGAAAGTTTACTCTTTCTTTGGGCAAAGCCAGTCAGCAAACACAAATGGATCCCTCCATATCCCAGCGATTCAAAACTCTCCCAGCCTTTGTCTCAGCAGAGTTGAGTTCAGACTTTAGTTCTGGCACCTCTCGCCTACTGCAACAGCCTTGAATAAAGTTTTCCTTGCCTGCTAAACTGTGCCCTCTACTATGCTTGCTTTGACACATATTTGCAAAAGAATGAAAATATTCTGGGATGCATTTGCCACAAAATTTAATGAACCCTGGCCCCACTTGTGACTCTCCTGATCAGATCTCCCACCAGTCTGTAATAGATTGTAACCTCCTAAACCAGAGGGACTAATCTAAGAACTGACCACATCCAACAATGGCTTCTCTATATAAGCATGTATTCATATATGTGAATCAACATGTAATATTACTGTTTCAGTCCCTGAATCTATTCCAGTATAAATATCAGAGTTTAGGGGCACCTGGGTGGCTCAGTCAGTTAAGTATCTCCCTTCGGGTCAGGTCATGATCCCAGGGTCCTGGGATCAAGCCCCAAGTTGAGCTCCCTGCTCAGTGGGGAGTCTGCTTCTCCCTTTCCCTCTGCCCCTCCCCCCACTCATGCTAACTCTCTCAAATAAATAAATAAAATCTTTTAAAAATAAATAAATAAAGATCACAGTTTAACTTATTTGAAGATGGAGCCCTTGAAATGCTTCTATGGGTGGTCATTATGGTGATGCTACAAAGCGACTTACAAAATAAATGCATTTTTTTAATTTTATTTTATTATGTTGTTAATCACCATACACTACATCATTAGTTTTTGATGTGGTGTCCATGATTCATTGTTTGCATTTCTTTTTTTTTAAACCACTTTATTGAGGTATGATTGACATACCAAAAGCTGTACATATTTAATACGTACAACTTGATGAGTTTGGAGATAAGTATACACCCATGAAACCATCACCACAATCTGTGCCATAAACATGTCCATCACTTCCAAAAGTTTCCTTGCACCCTCTTTACCATTTTGTGTGTGTGAGAACACTTAATATAAGATCTATCCTCTTAGCAAATGTTTAAGTATACAACACAGTATTGTTCCCAATATGCACAGTAGATCTCTAGGACTTATTCATCTTATATAACTGAAACCTTGTTCTCTTAGACTAATACTTCCCTGTGTCTCCTCCCCCCAGTCCCTGGCAACCACGTTTCCCCTTGCTGCCACTATGATGTACATTCTTTTTTTTTTTTTTTTAAGATTTTATTTATTTATTTGAGACAGAGAGAATGAGAGAGAGAGAGCACATGAGAGGGGAGAGGGTCAGAGGGAGAAGCAGGCTCCTTGCTGAGCAGGGAGCCCGATGTGGGACTCGATCCAGGGACTCCAGGATCATGACCTGAGCCGAAGGCAGTCGCTTAACCAACTGAGCCACCCAGGCGCCCCTATGATGTACATTCTTTACGTAAGTGGTATCATGCAGTATTTATCCTTCCATGCCTGGCTGATTTCACTTCACATAACATCCTCCAGGTTCATCCATGTTGTTGCAAATGACAGGATTTCCTTCTTTTTTAAAACTAAATAATATTTCATTTTATGTATATGCCACATTTGCATTCATCTATTGATGGACATTTAGGTTGCTTCCATGTCTTAGCTATTGTGAATAATGTTGCAGTGAACATGGAAGTGCAGATATCTATTCAAGATAGTGATTTAATTTCTTTGGATATGTACCCAGAGTGGAATTGCTGGATCATATGGCAGTTCTATTTTAATGTTTTGAGGAACTACATCCTGTTTTCCACAGTGGCTGCACCACTTGATATTCCCACCAACCATGCACAAGGGTTCCCTTTTCCCTACATCCTCCCAACTTTCACCTTTTGTTTTTTCATATTTTTTAAAAAATAATAGCTACCCTGACAGGCGTGAGGTGATAGTTCATCATGGTTTTGATTTGCACTTCCCTGTTTAGTGACATTGAGCCCCTTTTCATAAACCTGTGACCATTTGTATGTCTTCTTTCAAAATAAAAATACATTTCAATATGACTTTACAAAATGATGACTTTTGGAGATGTATTATAGATGGGTAAATGTACAAATTTCAAGAAATAGCCATATCAAACATTTGTCAATATTAAATATAATTTAAACATAGTTAATTTATCTCTAAAGTATTTCTACTGAAAGATGTAGAAAGAATAAATGTAGCACAGAAGCAAGATGAATGAGAGGAGTATTGACTCTTAGGGAAAAAAGCTAGGGAATATAAAACTCCTCTCTTACAATCCTTCAATAGTTTCCAATTACTTAAAGAATAAAGTAAATCACCTTACCAGACCAAAGCCTTTGGCAAAAACTGGACCAAGTCAAATTTCTCCCCTTACTCACCTTGAATTTGTTCCTACATCCCTGACACTCAGTGTCTTCTCATGAATGGAAAGGAATTGCTCCCTACTTCTAAGAACCTGAGATAGCCAAATCTCTTAATACAATTACCTAATACATTCGCTTACATAATAGGGTTTGCAAATGGGTAATGCAATCATTGTGTCACATCCAAACCCAAAAGCCGTATGAAATCTCCTTACATCCCAATCTGATTAGTACTCTACATTTTTCGAAGCAAGTACACATCTATTACCTTATTATCACTAGCAGTGAGTTACATATTATTACTAGTTCACTTTATTTGTGAGAAACCTAATGCTAATAGAGTTTATTTTTATAGCTTTATGAGATATAATTAATATACAAAACCTGCACATATTTAATATATGCAATTAGATGCTGAGAGTTTAAATACCTTACTTGTATGTCAGGACAGGACTTAAGAAACCTGAAGCCAGGATGCCTGGGTGGCTCAGTCGGTTAAGCGTCCAACTCTTGATTTCAGCTCAGGTTGTAATTTCAGAGTCCTGAGATTGAGCCCACATCAGGCTGCATGCTGGGTGTGGAGCCTACTTAAGATTCTCTCTCTCTCTCTCTGGGGCACCTGGGTGGCTCAGATGGTTACGCGTCTGCCTTCGGCTCAGGTCATGATTCCAGGGTCCTGGGATCGAGCCCCACGTCGGGCTCCCTGCTCAGCGGGGAGCCTGCTTCTCCCCCTCCCTCTGCTTCTCCCCCTGCTCATGTTTTCTCTGTATCTCTGTGTCTCGAATGAATAAATCAAAAAATCTTTAAAAAAAAAAAAAGATTCTCTCTCTCCCTCTTCCTCTGCTCCCCCCCCCCTTTAAGAAAGAAAGAAAAGAAAAGACCTTAAGCCCATTTCTCTGTTGGATGATCAGATTCCCAGGAGTGATAGAAGCAATCCTTGATTCTGCACACCCTGCATGTTTCCAGAAGGACTTTAGGACCAGAGTGCACCCAAAGTGATAAAAGATGGACATGACATCCCCAGGACAACTGAGAGGGTTAATTTAAGGTTTTACCCGGATTCCCCCTCGCAGGAGGTGACCACACGGCACAGACTGAGAATGGCCGGTGCTTCTCTGTATTTATAGTCATAGGTACATAAAAGCCAGAGGGGTGGATTCCTGAAAACCCTGCCTAAGGAGAGCCTCTCCACAGACAGGGTGAGTCATTGGCTGACAAGCAGTATTCCAGGAATTTTAAGGCCGTGAGAATTGATCTCCAAAAGGCAGAATGCTGCTGAGTCTCCAACTTGGTATAGCCCTTGCCATGCAGCTACAGCTTTCATCCTTCACTTACATTAAAGGCATCTGCATCCTCTGCTTGTGTCTGTTGATGCCTCGCTGTCAATCACGTTCTCCCTCGTGAACAACACGGAGAGAATCACACAAACGAATAAGTGGTAGATTTGGTGGTTCAGAAATTCCAATTGCATATCCAATACTCTTCTGTCTGCTTAATATTTAAAGGAATCCTATAAGACAAACCTGCTAAATCACAGAACGGATCCCAAAGTTTATAATCAGAAACGAATAAATGCTCTAAAATTGTTGGGGGAGTTCTGTCTCTGATTAGGATCTGGAATGGCACACAAGACCATCATTCCCATGGTAATAACTAGAAAAAAAAAAAACACTTTTCTATAAAGCTATCAAAAAGCAGTGGATGGATGCAAAAAAAAAAAAAAAAAAAAAGCTTTAATGAACTAAATTCCAGAGAGAGACGACCCAAGAGCTGCAGAAGCTTCCACACCTAACGGCAAATTCCAACCTGACTATGGATACCGGGTAAAGTACACTTGTCGTGGAAGGAAGCGGGAGGTGTGAGGAAAAACCAGCCATGCTTTAGCAACAGTGAAGCCAGCAAAAGAAGGTGGAATCTGTAACAGCTCAAAGTGTAAAATCATTGTTCAGGACAACATATTGGCCCACCCCCCATCCCCTATATGTTCTGAGAAAGTAGCAGAAATCGTTAAGAGGACAGGGCTAAAAGACAAAATTTTAGCCATTTCATGGTACTCGGATCCCAGGGCCCTGCAAAATTTGAATCCACACGGGAATCATAACCAACTAAGCTAAAAATCAAACCTCTTCAAGTTCAAATCCTGGGAGGATCAAAGGGATTTATTTGTCCCTCACTTGTAGCAATAGTAGTAAAGAAAGTTGGGGATTGAGCTGAAGGACAAAGTTAAATCCCCTAAATCATATTTGAAATCAGACATAAACCGCTGCAGCTGCAGTGAGGCCCTGGCCCGATTCGAAGTCAGTGGAACCGAAAGGAACAGACCCTGGCCTGGCTGCCTGACTGAAGAAAGTTCTGGTACCCTGTGGGAAGAAAGAACAGAGATCATATTTCACTGTTTGTCAATGACTGGTATAGAATAAAAATTTATAAAATATGTAAAGAAGTAGGTAAGTTTGACCCATAATGAATAAAAGGAAATTCAGTAAAGGCAGACCTATGAATGACTCTGCTGTTGAAATCTGCAAAGACTTTATTTTTTATTTTTTTTAAGTAGGCTCCATGCCCTGCATGGAGCCCAACGCGGGGCCTGTACTCACAACCCTGAGATCGAGACCTGAGCTGAGATCAAGAGTCAGTAGCCCAACCAAATGAGCCACCCAGGTGACCCTGAAATCTGCAAAGACTTTAAAACAGCTGTTTTAAATATGTTGATTTAAAAAAGATGAATAAGTTAAATGATGGTAGATTTTACAAGAGATCTGTAAACTAAAAAAAAATAAAGAAAATTCAAATTACCAAACTGAAAAGAAATGAAGTTTTTAAAAAAAATAATTGAATCCTGAGTCAGTCCCTGCCTGGACCTCTTCATGGGGGCCTCTCCACAGTGCACGTGGGCTTCCTCACAGAAGGGTGGCTGGGTGCCAAGAACAACCGTCCCAAGAGACAGGAAGCAGAAGCTCCCAGTTTCTGTTGTCAAGCAGTCACAGAACCCAACTTCAAGAGTGGAAACATAGGGGTGCCTGGGTGGCTCAGTCAGTTAAACGTCTGCCTTTGGCTCAGGTCATGATCCCAGGATCCTGGGATGGAGCCCTGCATCAGGATCCTTGCTCAACAGGGAGTCTGCTTCTCCCTCTCCCTCTGCCCGCAGCTCCCCTCTGCTTATGCTGTCTCTCTCTCTCTCTGTCAAATAAATAAAATCTTAAAAAAAAAATAGTGGAGACTTTACTTCTCAGTGGGAGGAGTGTTACAACTGGGGGACCACTATTAAACCCACCACCCCAAAAGAATGGATAAACAAACGGTGGTATATTGATAGATACAATGTAGTTCTACTTAGCAATAAAAGGGCATGGGTATTAATACACACAACATGGATGTGTTTCAAAAACATAATGTTTAGTGAAAGAAGCCAGACTCAATGGAGGAGTAAATACTGAATCACTCTATTTAGATGAAGTTTAAGAACAATCAAAAATAAATCAGTAAAATGACAGAAATCAGAAGAATGGCTGCCTCTGGAGGAGCAGTGGACTGAAATGGGGCACAAAGGAACTTTGGAAAAGGAGAAATATTCTGTGTTTTCATTTTCATGTTGCTTTCATAGGTTTATACATGTGTCAAAACTCACTGAACTTCTATATACTTAGGATTTGTGCATTCTACTGTATATAAGCTAGACCAATACAGGACTGATCGAGACACAAATAAAAAAATCATTGAAACACAAGCTATTGTGTAGTTCTGGATTGGATACTGATTTGGACAAATGAGCTATAAAAAAAACAAAATTAGGACATTTGGAAATATTTTATTGTGTTTATGGTATTGGGTGAGATAAAATTTATTGATCTATAAAGACCAAGATAGTTAGCTGAAAAAAAAACATATTTTAAAACAATGTGTGCACTATGATATTGTACTGTTAAAAATATATTACAGAGGATTTTTAAGGCAATGAAAATACTCCATATGATATAATCATGGTGGACCCACGTCATTATACATTTGTCCAACCCATAGAATGCTCACCAAGAGTGCACCCTCATGTACACTGCAGACTTTGGGTGATATGATGTGTCAGTGTAGGTTCGTCAATTGTAACAAATGTTCACACTCCCGTGGGGATGTTGATAGTGAAGGAGGGTATGCATGTGTTGGGAGAGGGGGTATATGTGAAATCTTTGTATCTTCTCCTCAATCCTTCTGTGAACCTGAACCTGCTCTAAAAAATAAAGTCTTGGGGCACCTGGGTGGCTCAGTCGTTAAGCGTCTCCCTTCAGCTCAGGTCATGATCCCAGAGTCCTGGGATCCAGCCCCGCGTCGGGCTCCCTGCTCAGCGGGAAGTCTGCTTCTCCCTCTCCCATTCTCCCTGCTTGTGTTCCCTCTCTCGCTGTCTCTCTCTGTCAAATAAATAAATAAAATCTTTAAAAAAAATAAAATAAAAATAAAAAATAAAGCCTTAAATATATATATAATATTACTCACATACATTCATAGGAAAAGTGCAGGTGGAAATGCTCCAGGGTGTTACTGTGGTCATCTCTGTGCCATGAGATTGTATGCTTTTATTCTATATTTTTGCTTGCATGCTATTTTCTAATCTTATACAATGTGCAAGTACTGTTTCTATAATAATAAAAGTTTGTATGAATAATTTGCATTTTGTTTATGAAAACAGTGCTGAAAAATCATTTCTGCCCCCCAAATATGCCATTTTTACCAAGCGTTAATTCAATTAAAAAGTATTATGTGTAGTATCTAATAGAAGACTGAATAAAGCCTAACAACAGGTGACCTGTGTTAATCACCGTGGTTCATGCCTGTGCTTAATCCTTGCAACCTGCAGGAAAGGAGCCTTTACAGATGAGCCTGAGGCTCACCACATTCACCAAACTGGCAAAAGTCAGAGTCTCCACTTTTCCTTACTCCTGACTATGAAATCACTCATGGAGTTAATTCTACACTTGCATTGTCTCCTTCATTCTCAAAGAACTTTTTTGAGATTGCAGAGATTCAGACAGTGAAGCCAGGGATCCAAAGAAGTAACTTGCCCAAGATCACACAGCCAACCAGGGGCACAGCCCAAAACGAAAGCGGGTGTGTCTGCGACCGACCAGCAAATGCCACGCTGAATCCCCGGTGCTACCAGCAGCGTTTTCACGGGAAGCCCTAGCAGAGACTGTAACCCCGTGCTTCTACTGCACAATTTATAAAACACCCAGATGAGAGAAGTGATATTTAGGTAGGGTTTTTTGAAGGAAATGAGCCCCTCCACTTCTTTTAAATCTAGAATGAAAGCCTGGTCGTCAGAGCATTGCAGGTGTGCAATGTATTAAGGTGGCCTCGGTGCTTATTGAAGGATAAGCTCAGTAAACATTCCATGAAGCCCACAAATGTGTTTGCAGTGGAGAAATCCCTTGACTCTCACTGTCTTACTGATAAGGTGAAGCTCCCAATGAGAGCTAGCCTTTAAAATTAGGTACGGGGGAGGGGCGGGGTGCCTGGTGGCTCAGTTGGTTGGGTGGTTGGGCGTCTGACTCTTGATTTCGGCTCAGGTCATGATCTCATGAGTTGTGGGACTCCCTGGCAGGGAGTCTGCATGAAAGATTCCCTCCCTCTGCCCCTCCCCCGCCCCCCACTCACACACACAGGCTTGCTTGCTCGCTCTCTCTCTCAAAATAAATAAATAAATCTAATAAATAAATAAATAAAATTAGGTGCTGGGTGAAACTTTACATTCCTTGGGAAATTCCCTTAGCATTTATTTTATTTTTTATTTTAAAAACCCTTCAATAGGGCTTACTGGTGCCAGCCAGTGTTCTAAATGCTTTAATATTGGCACATTTGAGTCAATCCTCACCAAATGCCTATATAAAGAAGCTACTCCTATCATCCACATTTAACTTAGGAGGAAACTGAGCCACAGAGTCATGACTTCATTTGCTCAAGGTCATACAGTTCATAAGTATCTTTTTTCCCCCCTTCACTTACACTATTCTCTTTGCCAACGAGTATGCTTTCTTTCTTACTGGGCTTGCTCGCAGGTTCAGAGGCAGAATTTTTACCTGTCTTCAGCAGCTCTGGAAGATTCTTTCACCTGTAAATATGCATTTTGTTTTCCTTTGTTGTTCTTTTTTTTTTTTTAAGATTTATTTATTTATTTATTTATTAGAGAGAGAGCATGAGAGGGGAAGGGCAGAGGGAGAAGCAGACTCCCCGCCGAGCAAGGAGCCCGATGTGGGACTCGATCCCGGGACTCCAGGATCATGACCTGAGCCGAAGGCAGTCGCTTAACCAACTGAGCCACCCAGGCGCCCCCTTTGTTGTTCTGATACCAGAGTATATTTTGCATTCTCTTTGTTCCTGGATAGACAGACAAAGGAATAGAAATAAGGGTGGAGCCAATGACTGAGATCTAGATAAAACTGCAATTATGTCTGCAATCCCTAGATGCTAGAACAAGGACTCTGAAGCACTAAATCAAGGGGAAAGAATGATTTCTGTAATTGATTAAAGGTTAGTAGAAGTTCAAATTAAATCAGATTGTGAAACAAATATATGAATGAAGTTAATTTAAACAAGAGGCTGAATGTGTTTAGACAAATGGGAGGAGAATGGTAGTGTTTTTTTTTAATCTGCTGAGCAAATTCAATGGGATTAGAAGACAAGACAGGAGTGTGTACAGGAACTTGTCATGGCACTGCTCAGAGCTTCTCTCCTTAAAGTGATTTTTCTCCTATGGAGTCCAGAAAAGCAATATATTTAATAAGACCCCCAAAAAGCATTCAGGAGCCCAGGTATATAAACCACCTGCTAGAACACAGGAATACTAAGAAATACCTGTTCTTGCCTTTTGTTGCAGATAAGAACCTTCAGCGGTGACAGATTTTCATTTGTAATCATTCACAGCCAATTCCAATTTAGCACTGAGGGGCAAGTTTAGCTTTGCAGCTGAACCAAAGCTGCTCCACACAACAGAGTGTTTTTCAACTTTGTTTCTATAATATTTCTTTGTCAGGAAATGATGAGAACTGCTAATGGGCAACGGATGACTTCCGTGAAAATAAACACCTGTGTATTTGGAGGCTATTTCTTTATAAAGATGCTTATTCATGGATCATTCTTCTGGAAATCATGTGAAAGGGCCTGCCAACATTATGACATGAACATAGGAGCTGAGAAGCCAGGTGAACTTACCCTGGCCACAAGAGTCACCTTCACAGGGCACCGGTGTGTGCGAAGGTGATGGGGCTCTACATTTAGGGCACCTGGATGTTTTTCATTTGCTTGGGCTACCATAATAAATACCATGGACTGGGTGGCTTAAACAGCAGATACTTTTTTTCTCACAATCCTGGGTGCCGGACGTCCAAGGTCTAGGTATTGGCAGGGCTGGTTTCTTCTGAGGCACTTCTCCTTGGCTTGAAGCTGGCCACCTCTCCCCGTGTCTTCTCGGGGCCTTCCCTCCATTCACGCCTGTTTCCTAATTTCCTCTTTTTCTAAGGACACCAGTCATATTGGATGAGGGCCTACCCTAATGACCTCGTTTTAAATTAATCACCTCTTTAAAGACCCTATCTCCAAATACGGTCACATTCTGAGGTACTGGGGGTTGGGACTCTAGCACGTGCATCTGGGGGGACATAATTCAGCTCATAGCATTATATCCAGGCACTCACGCCTCCTCACATCTCCCTACCATGTTCTGAGAAGATTGAATATTTTGGGACCGAGACATCAATCGCAGCAGCCCTGTTGCTCAGAAGCCACATCAATGACTTCAAAAGCCGATGATTTTCTGCCTAAAGTCATTTGAACAGAGTTAAGGAGAGAAGGATTCCAACTACAAAATAAATTAGGATCTCGGGTTTTTAAACTCTTGTGTGACATAAATGTGCGTTGAGAATATACCCCAGACTAGAAATGGAATAATAGGAATGGAAGTGACATTTTAATTTCTGAGACCCCGTGTAGGCATTTAGCGAGAGCCAAAGGAGAAAAGGAGTTGAGAAGCGAAAAAAGGAGCCACGGCTCCCCAAGAAAATTTAAAATACAGTGAGAATACATTCTAACACAAACCTTCCATGACAACACCCTCATCAGATCAGAGAATCAAGAGGAAATTGGGAAGGGCAGATTATACATATTGATGCAGCCTTCCTAATAGTCAAAGAAGATGCGGTGGGGGGGAGTTGACATGGTCTATGAACGAGTCAGAAGGCGGCTCATTAGCCTCGCTGTACTCGCTGTGTGCTCTGAATATTGCAGGCTTTCTCACTGTTTGCACAGTTTGATCCACAATAGCTCAACCTTCTGAAATATGAGCCATTGTTTCATTTCACTAAAGCCAGGCCTTTCTGGGGATCCCACAGCATGTTAGAGCTGAAGAAGACAGTACACTCACCAAACCCAGAGTCCTCCAGGTGGCCCCTGCAGAGTTGGTAGATTGCTCAGAACGGAGTTTGTAGTCCAAAGGCTTGGGGTACGCACACTTTGCATTGTCTGCTATTTGTTGCTGGTATTTGTTGAGACTCATGTTGCTAAAATGTAGTTATAGTTTGGATATCCCAAAAAAGTTTGCAGCTTTTTGTAACTTGCTTGACCCCAGAAGCACTCACACCGTGAGACATGCAGATGTAGTCCAACTGCCTCGTTTTTCAGATGAAGAAATAGAGACACAAGACTGATGCCCCTTTTCCAGGGGCAGTGCTAAGACCAGGACATAAATATCCTAATTCCCAGAGTCCTTTCTTGATGCCATTGAACTTCTTCCTAATGAGTACTGGTCTCTGGACTCGGAGAGAGGGACTGTGAAGATATCTATTCAGAAAATCTGAATCTTCAAGTTGGAATGTAACTTTTGACGTAACTGATAAATTTAACCCTCATAAATTATGCACCAACTACTGTATAAAAATTTGGATTTAGTTTATAATTGGGATATTCAAATCAAGAAAAGTTATCTTATAAATTGAACAAGTTTAAATTCTCACATTGAAAAAATCACTTCCATAAATTAACACAGTCTAGTTACTTTATATTATTACAGAAGTTCGGAAGGGTGAAGGTACACACGGACAAAGGAAACCCATAGAAAACACAAAATTCTCAGCCATAATATCTATTTCCTTGATCCTGGCTACTTAGGAAAAGTACAATTTTAACTTCATTTTTTTCTTCCCCTAAGAACAGGAGTGCCAGGTCAAATACAGGATGCCCAGTTAAATTTGAATATTAGATAAACAATACATCAATTTTTAAAATAAGAAACTCTCAAATACCGCATAAGATATACTGTATTTTTGTTTTGTTTTGTTTTTTTAAATCTGGCAATTCTGCCAACAAAGGATGCTCACACTTAGTGAAAAGGTCTTAAGGTCAGCAGTAGATGAAAAGTTTATTACGAAGCCAAGGAAAGGTTGGTCTTTATTGAAGAACGGAAGCTAAGCTGCAAATTGTGTAAGACTGTTGAATCGCAGACCTGTACCTCTGAAACAAATAATACATTATATGTTAAAAAAAAAAAAAAAGGAAGATAGCAGGAGGGGAAGAATGAAGGGGGGGAATCAGAGGGGGAGACGAACCATGAAAGACATGGACTCTGAGAAACAAACTGAGGGTTCTAGAGGGGAGGGGGGTGGGAGGATGGGTTAGCCTGGTGATGGGTATTAAAGAGGGCACGTTCTGCATGGAGCACTGGGTGTTATGCACAAACAATGAATCATGGAACACTACATCAAAAACTAATGATGTAATGTATGGTGATTAACATAACAATAAATTTTTTTTTTTTTTTTTTTTTTATTTGAGAGAGAGAGAGAGAAACAGCATGAGAGGGGAGAGGGTCAGAGGGAGAAGCAGGCTTCCCGCTGAGCCGGGAGCCTGATGTGGGACTCGATCCCGGGACTCCGGGACCATGACCTGAGCCGAAGGCAGTCACTTAACCAACTGAGCCACCCAGGCGCCCAACAATAAAAAATTTTTTAAAAAAAGAATGGAAGCTAAATTCTAAAACATAAACCCGGGGCACCTGGGTGGCTCAGTCAGTTAAGCGTCTGCCTTCAGCTCAGGTCATGATCCCAGGGTCCTGGGATCGAGTCCTGCATTGGGTTCCCTGCTCAGCAGGGAGCCTGCTTCTCCCTCTCCCACTCCCCCTGCTTGTGTTCCCTCCCTTTGTGTCAAATAAATAAAATCTTTAAAAACAAATGTAAACTCAAGTAGAGGAGATGATAAACTAAGGGATAATTTTATAGATTAAATTCCATTTCCTACATTCTCAACCAGAGCCTCAATGAAAACTACCACATGTAAGCCTGTGTTTTAAAAGGTAAGTTTGGGGGTGCCTGGGTGGCTCAGTGGCTTGACTGATACGAATCTGCATATTTAGCACTCATGATAACAACAAAAATAAAGTTAAACCTGAATATCCTGATATGATCAGTAGGGAAATTTATTTTATTAAAATGAAAATGATATTAAGAAATATACTCATAGAAAATGCACATTAGCAACATCTCTATACTTATTCATACACATTTAGACATGTTCAGTGTGATTATTCGCTTTGTAGAAATAAAACATATTGAAATGGTAGAAATAGACATGGCTCAGTCTACATCATGGAGATGCAGACATGAGAAAGAGGAAGAGCATATGTGGTCTGGCAATCTGGAGACCCAAAAAAGAGGGAGGAGACGGGGTGAAGTTTAGAAAGTGTTTGTGTAGGGGATAATGGATGGAATCATATAGGGAACACTCTGGCTCCAGGAGGAAGGGAATGTGTTCAGCCAGAGAACCTGAGTATGTCTCAGAGTTGGTACCAGGCTATTTCTCCTACAGGTGAAGTTATAACCGCTATAAATAAGTCAGGGTATGTTAAAGTAGGTTGTCTCGCTCAGTTCCTGCTGGCCAGCACTGTTTCGTGGTTGGGGGTGGGGGGTAGGGGAGATATGAGTAGGAGTGGAGCTCACTCTCCAGGAAGTTTTCCACATCGCCTTGGGTTGCCAGTCAGCACCACAAACTGTTCTCCCTGCCCCTTACCCACCATCACTGAGGGCTAGGCCCGCCTCGAAAGGGGTGAAATAAATCGGATGGGGATGAACAAGAGTCAAAAATATATTGCTAAAATAAGTCGAAAACAAGTAGCAATCTTCATTGCAGAAACAGGTACCTGAAATATTTATCTGAACTGTTTTATTATAGGCCTTCTCTGCTGAGTAATTAAATATGAAACTTGTAGTTACCATATCATTCAAGATGTACCTTTAGGCTCCAAGAAAAAATACTGCCCAATCAAAAAGCAACAAATTCCAAATACCACAATAAGAATTAACTGTATGCATAAATCCAAATCAAGTTTCTGTGTACCTTGACTAGCAAGGTACATCTAGGTACATCAAGAATCAGACCTTCTTTGAGAATGTGACACGATAATTCCCTCTTTGCTGACTTAATCCCCTTCCTACTTTCTTTTTCTGTTTTTGTTTTCTTTGTTTTATTACATCAGGGACTGTACAGTCATTTTCCATGAAATTTAGAACCAGCTAAATCAGGTAATAGCATTGCAAGATTTATATTTAATCTGGATTATCTTTTTTTTTATGAATTTGATGTGTAACATTATGTAAGTTTAAGGTGTACAGCATGTTACTTTGATACTTTTATTGACATGGAAAAACAAAACACCCAGTGCAAGCCAATTGAGTGTAGGGATGTCCTCAACCAACTTTTTTTTTTTTTAAAGATTTTATTTATTTATTTGAGAGAGAGAGTGAGAGAGAGAGCACAAGAGGGGGTAGGGTTGGAGGGAGAAGCAGACTCCCCGCCGAGCAGGGAGCCCGACGTGGGACTCGATCCCGGGACTCCGGGATCATGACCTGAGCCGAAGGCAGTCGCTTAACCAACTGAGCCACCCAGGCGCCCCCAACTTTTTTTTTGAGGGAGAGAGAGAGAGTGGGCAAGTGTGAGCAGAGGGTAGGGGCAGAGAGAAAGAAGGAGAGAGAATCTTAAGCAGGCTCCACGCCCCATGCAGGACTCAATGTCACGACCCTGAGATCATGACCTGAGCCGAAATCAGGAGTGCAACACTTACCCGAATGAACCACCCAGGTGCCCCTCCAACCAATCTTTTCAGCGCATGCCTGTCAACGCAAGTCCTCACAGAAGCAGAAGCCAAGTCAGGGTTAGGCATGAGGGATAAGCCTGCGGTGGATAAAGAGGGAGGGAGCCTTCAGACTGTATTGCAGAATGACACCTGCAAGAGAAAAGAGAGAAGGAAGGGGTGGGGAGGAAGAGCCTTCATCTACAGCACAGTTTTGAGAAAACGTCAACCAGGCCAATGGCACATCCGTGACTCAAAGTCACTCGCTAAAGGACTCTTGTGTTAAGCCTAGAGCATAGCCCCCACGGTGCTCAGTCTAGACGGAAGGCAGTCCAGGTGAAGCACGATCTCAGCACGAATGCAGGGGAGGAACCAAAGTGGTGGCAGCTGGTGCTGTCCATCAACTATGCTCTCAGCAGCAGCTTCTCTTTCTTTTTATTTTTTTCTTGAAGTATAATTGACATACAATATTATATTAGTTTCAGGTGTATAGCATAGTGATTGACATTTGTATACATTGCAAAATGATCACCACACTAAGTCTAGTTACCATCTGTCACCATACGAAGTTACAAAATGTTTATCTCGTGATGAAAACTTGTAAGATTTTCTTTCTTAGCAACTTCCAAATTGCAATACAGTATTATCGACTCTAGTCATCCTGCTGCACATTACATCCCCATGCCTTATTTATTTTATAACTGGAAGTTTATACCTCTTGATGCCCTTCACCCATTTCACCCACCCTCCCCTCTGGCAAACACCAATCTATTCTCTGGTTCCCTGAGTTCACATCTTTAGATTCCACATGTAAGTGAGATCATGCAGGATTTGTCTTTCTGTGTCTGGCTTATTTCATGTAGTGTGATGTCCCCCAGGTTCATCCATGTCATTGAAAATGTCAGGATTCCCATCTTTTTATGGCTGAATAATAGTTCTCTCTCACTCTTTGTGTGTGTGTGTGTGTGTGTGTGTGTGTGTGTACATCCCATTTTCTTTATCCATTCATCCACTGATGGACCTTTAGTTACTTTCCATATCTTGGGTATTATGAACAATGTTGCAATGACTATGAGAATGCAGATATCTCTTCGAGATACAAATTTCATTTCCTTTCCTTTGGATATATATCCAGAAGTGGAATTGCTGATCATATGATAGTTCTATATTTAGTTTTTTGAGGAACCTCTATACCGTTTTCCATAATGGCTGTACCAATTTACATTCCCACCAACAGAGCACAAGGATTTCCTTTTCTCCAAATCTTAACCAGTGTTTATATCTCGTCTTTTGATAACAGCATCCTAACAGCAATGAGGTGATACCTCATTGTGGTTTTTATTTGCATTCTCCTGATCGTTAGTGATGTTGAGCACCTTTTCCTATACCTGTTGGTCGTTTGTATGTCTTCGGGAAAATGTCTATTCAGTCTTCTGCCCATTTTCTAATCAGATTCTTTGGTTTTTGCTATTGAGTTGTAGGAGTTCCTCATAGATTTTGGATATTAACCCCTTATCAGATAGATGGTTCGCAAATATTTTCTCCCATTCCATAAGTTGCTTTATCATTTTATTGTTTCCTTCACCGTGCAGAAGCCTTTTAGTTGGATGCAGTCCCACTTGTTGATTTTTGCTTTTGTTGCTTGTAATTTGATGTCATATCCAAAAAACCACTGCCAAGACCAATGTCAAGGGGCTTTTTCCCTGTTTTCATCTAGGAGTTTGATGCTTTTATGTCTTCCATTTGAGTCCTTAATCCATTTTGAGTTAATTTTTGTAAGTGGTGTAAGATAAGATGGAGGATGGGGGTCCAGTTTCGTTCTTTGGCATACAAATATCCAATTTCCCCAACACCATTTATTGACGAGACTATCCTCTCTCAATTCTCGGCTCCCTTGTCAAATATGAGTTGACTGTGTATGTGTGGGCTTATTTGTGGGCTCTCAATTCTGTATCATTTGTCTATACCTGAGGCATGGGCCGGCATGACACCTGCAGAGTCCCTTGGCAGATGTTGCTGGTGGCAGGACCAAGGCCAAACAGAAATATAGCCATATCCCCAGAGGGGAGGAGCTGTTTCTGGGTCTGTAGCTAGGACCACAGTTGGCAATTCAAAAACCTGAGCATTGGCCTGCCTTCTCAAAACAGCCCTCTTTGGTCTTGGGCACTGTTAGTGTTTTACAGTCTCCTACCTGGATCCCAAAGCTCCCACAAAGGCACTTTTGTCATTTGGCTGCCAAATGATTGTTGCTGAGCAGGCATCCAGTGGGACCTCCAATTCTGCCATCTTGCTGATGTCACCCCCTGTGAAAATATTATTTGTTAAAAATTTGATTCCCCCTTTTAAAATTATTTTGTGTGTGTTTGCCTTGCTGCCTGATTTAACATCTTTCTATAGTCTACCCAAAGAAATCTCTCCAGGGTATGTTTATAAGACATTCTATCAAAATTAAAACAGGTTAAGCCTCCAACTCTTGATTTCTGCTCAAGTCATGATCTCAGGGTTGTGAGATCAAGCCCTGCATCAGGCTCTGTACTGGGTGTGGAGCCTGCTTAAGATTCTCTCCCTCCCTCACCCCCTGCCCCTCCCCCCCAAAAAAATTTAAAACAAGCATTCTTTATTGGTGAAACCAAGAACATATTCCTTTTCTACAACTTCTAAAACAACTTAAACTTGTATGTACCAGAAAACAGAAACCTCTGCAGACCAGCATCATCTAAAGCAAATCTTAAAAGATGAGAGTAGGGCACCATATGGGTAATGAACCGTGCAGCACTTGCTTCAAGAGGCACCCAGTTTGAAAAGAGCATTGTCAGGCTGACGGAAGCATTTGTCTCAGTAAATACTCTTCTTCATTCCTAAAGCATTCAACCATGAGAAGGTGAGCACAGACAGCAGTCTAAAAGTCTCTAATGAATACTTGCAACACACAAACCAAAAAATTCTTGATCTATCTAACCTTTGTGAAAAATAGCAAGAGAAGAGATGGGGTTAAAAATGAGGAAGAGGCATCTACTTCCAATTGTGATGGGCCAGCTTGTAGCAAAACGAAACTCTCAGCAAGAAAATCTTTAAAAGATGAATAAAATACAGAAAACATCGGGTCCAAAGTATTAGAGAGTTACCAAGTCAGCCAAGACTCAAGGAGCCAAGTTGCTGGAAAGACCAGAAAAGTGAACTCAGCATTCTGGGTCCCCTTCCCTTTAAGCACTTGATGATTCATACACAGGGCAAAAGGAGTTTTAAAAATCCAAAATAGGGGCATCTGGGTGGCTCAGTCGGTTAAGCGGCCAGTTCTTGATTTCGGCTCAGATCATGATCTCAGGGTCATGAGATTGAGCCCCATGTCCGGCTCTGTGCTCAGCCCAGAGTTTGCTTGAGATTCTCTCTCTCCCTCCCCCTGCTCTCTCTCTCTCTTTCTAAATAATTAAATAAAATCTTTCTTAAAAAAATCCAAAATAAAGAGGGAATGTGCCCCAATTTATTTCATGGGGCTGACCCAAATTTCATATTAAAATCTGAAAAGGACATTGCAAGAAAAGTTAATTACAGATTAATATCGATCATGAACATAGTTGTAAAGTTGATTTCAATATTATGCATAAATACGTAAAAAGATAATACATCATAATCTATTTGCATTTATTCCAGGAATGCAACATTGTTCCCACATTAGGAACACTAAGCAGAAAAAAAAAAAGAAAGAAAGAGAAGAAAGAAAAACCAAACAATTCATTCCAGAAGAAGAAGAGGAAAAAAAAAAAATCTCAATAGGTGCCAGAAAAGCACTTGAAAAAATTCATTATAAAAACATTAGCAAAATAGACATAGAAGAATCTGACATTAGTTTGATATTGAGGGATTACAAAATACTTAACGGTAAAATGGTAAACACTTAATGGTAAAATATGGAAGCCTTACTTCCTAAGATCAGGAATACGACAAAGTACTATCTATCGTCACGTCTATCCAACACCGCATTTTAGATCTTTAGCTGTGCACCAATGTAAGTAAAAGAACTACCAAAGCATAAGGAATACAAAAGTAAATATACCTGTGATTAGTCATAGACAACACAGTTATTTATGTGACATATCCAAAAATATTCCACAGAAACACTATTAAAGTGAATCAAGCAAAATTGCTCAATAAAGTCAGGATGAAAAAGTTTCATTGTTATCTACCAAAAAGAAGTAGAAAATTAGTTTTTTAAATGATCCTTATAAAAGCATAAAGAATACTTAGGGATTACCCTCACAGAATATGTATAATACTTTGTCACGGAAAACTAAATACAATATTAAGAGAAAATAGAAAAGATCTAAACAGAAGACAAATGTCCATGATTTGCAAGACACAACATTGTAGAGATAACTCCTTCTAAACTGATATATGCATTCAATACAACCCAAATGAAAAGCCCAGCTGTATTTTTATCGTGTGGAAATTGAAAAACTGCTGTTAAAATGTATATGTATATTTAAAAGGTCACAACCTAAGACAATTTTGAGTTCCAATTAAACAGAATAGAGTTCAAAAGCACAGCTATACAAATATGTCCATGTGCATTTTTACAAAGGGGACACTCAGGGGCACTTCCATGGTTCCTTCGGTTAAGCATCCAACTCTTGATTTCAGCTCAGGTCTTGATCTCGGGGTCATGAGTTCAAGCTCCCCCATGGAGCCCACTTAAAAATAATAATAATAATAATAATAAATAAAAATAAAAGGGGACACTCCAGGGAAGTGCCAAAAAGAATGGTCCTTTCAGTAAAATTTCAACAGGGAAAAAAATCATTCTTGACCCTTCCCCATACAATACACAAAAGCATTCTAGAGGTTGTGAAGATGTAAATAGTAAAGGCAAAATAATAAACTCTTAAAATAACATAAAGGAGAAAATATTAATGAGCTCAGGGCAGCAAAGAAAAGGAGAGAAGACCGTCCCCAAAAATAAATACCACAAATTACTCTTATCTACAATGTTAAAATGTGAGTGTGTGCGTCTAGAAACTATACAGAAAGACAGACAATGCTATAGAAAAAAGGAACATACATTTTAACCACCACCCCCAAAAAAGATATCCAAATGGCAGGTAAACAAACGAATAGGTTAAAACCTCATCAGTCATCAAGAACATACAAATGAAAATTAAAACAATGAGACACCAATGTACATAGACTGGAATGGCTAAAAATAAACAATATGAAAAATACAGACATCACTAAAGTGTCGGCGAGGCTGTGAACACTTGGAAATATCATGCGCTGCCTGGGAGTGTTAATTGGCACAACCACCCTGGAAAACTCTTTGACACTATTAATAAATTAAAACTGGTTTGTGTGTATTGTAGGACTAAACAATGAGTAAATATATAGATATGTGAGTCATGTTTCTCCCAACAGAAGAAGTGAGAAACAATGAACGAGGAAAGCCAAAGAATAACCTTGAATGATAGGACTGGAATTTGAAGTAAGAAAAATATGGTTTCAGTAGATTCTACTAAGGGGCCCACAGCCAGTGACACTCCAGGAGAACTAGATCCCAAGCCTTGCTTTCTAAATGCCATTGCCCTCTCAAAGGAAAACAGGGCTCGCTGGGGCAACCGTGGGGTAGCCACCAGAAGAGCCTGGAACATTTCCAAACAAGCATCATGAATGGATGTTAAATTTAAACTGGGGAAAACTTTGAGGAAAAGAAGGCTATTTACACAGCCTTTGAGTATCTTCCCATAACTTTTAGCAAATTACAAAATAAAGAAAACTCATAATGGTGAAGATAGATAACAACTTAGCCAAGTAATCAAAATTCACGAAAAGAGACAAAACATCAACAGAAAGGGTCATATGGGCTCCCAGACATAATTGCTTCAGAAGGACACATCACTGCATGTATCCAAAATGCATAACCATGATTGACTAATGAGGAAACATCAAAGAAACCCGAAGTGAGGGACATTCTGTAAAATATCTGGCCTGTGTTTTTTCACGAGAGACCAAAGAAGGCTAAGGAACTCTTCCTTTTTTATATATAAATTTTATTTATTTGAGAGAGAGAGCATGCCACCCATGTGAGTGGGGAGAGTGGTAGAGGGGGCACAGAGAGAGGCAGAGGGGGAGGGAGAGTGAAAGGGAGAGGATATCAAGCAGACTCTGCGCTGAGTGCAGAGCCCAACTCAGCGCTCGATCCCACAACCCACAACCCACAACCCAGAGATCATGACCTGAGGGGAAACCAAGAGTCGGACACTTAATTGACTGAGCCACCCAGGTGCCCCAGAACTCTTTCTGATTCAAGGAGACTAGAGACATAAGAACAAGATTCAGTGTGGGTCTGGAACTGGATCCTTAATGTAAAAATACAGTTAAGGAGGATGTTATTGAAGCAACTGATGTACTTGGAATATGACCTATAGAATAAACAACAGTATTATTTGATGTTAAATTCCCTGAATTTGATAACTGTACTGTTGTTATGCAAGTAAATATCCTGTTCATATTATATAACATATAGTTATGTAATATTATTAATAATAATAATATTAATACAGAAGTACTAAGGGGTAAAGGGCCTGGTGCATGCAACATACCTCCAAATGGTTCAAAAAATATAATGTATTGATATACAGACAGATAAATGGTAGGAAGGTAGATGATTGGTTCATAGATAGATAACAGAGAGAAAAAATAGATAAGAAATATCTTTCATTTCGGGGAGCCTGGCTGGCTCAGATGGTTGGGCGTCTGCCTTCGGCTCAGATCATGATCCCGGGGTCCTAGGATTGAGCCCCACATCTGGCTCCCTGCTCTGCGGGAGGCCTGCTTCTCCTTCTCCCTCTACTGTTCCCCCTGCTTGTGCTCTCTCTCGCTCTCTCTGTCAAATAAATAAACAAAATCTTAAAAAAAAGAAAAGAAATATCTTTCATTTCAACTGTTCTTTTCTCTGACAGTTTACTTCTTCCTTTACTTAATTTTAATTATCTTGTTTGTTGTTCTTTCTTCAATTCCTTTTATTAAATTTTCATTCAAATCTATTCTCCCTTGGCACCATTTTAATTTATTAGCCATTTCTGAAGTATCTTTTTTCTGATATATCTAATTTCAACTTCTATCCTGAACTCAGCCAAGTCTGGTGATATTTTTTCCTGGTTTTTCTTCATTTTTATTCTTAGTTTTTGAATATCTGATTTTAGGGGGTTTTCCCTTTAAATTCTCCATATGTTATTTTGGGGTGTTATGTACAGTTTATTCTGTTTTGCTGGTAATTCTTCTCCACTGAAATGTGTTGATTCCCAATTTCTGTGTTCTTCTCTCATTGGTTTTGAATGAAGCTGGTCTCATTTTCCCTTTGGAGAGGCATTTCATGTGAAAAGTTCCTATAGAAGTCCCTCCACTGTCAGTGGAATGAGTTACACTTTCTTTAATGATTGATACGTTTTTAGAGGTCATGATATGCTTTCGACCTTGGGTAAATTCCCTCCCCCCCCCCGTACCCATACATCCCACTTAACTTGCAGTACACCGTGAGGAAGTCAAGATACCATTCTTAACCATGGTAATTTTTTAAATACGTATTAAAGAAACTGACAGGAAAAGAATGTAAAATAAAATATAGACCTTAAAATACTAGAAAATACAAAATAGAAGGCAAGCTATTTCATATAGCACTTATACCATGTGTCATTCCTTTATTTTTATTGTATCATAGTCTCAAGTGAATTCCTGAGGCTAAGCACACAGTGCATTCATTTTTCTAAGTAATTACATGTCTTCATATTGTCTCTATTCTATAAGACATTTTGCTTATTTGATTAAAGAACTGAAGGTTGAAAATCATTTCTTCAGAACTGTAACAGCACTGCTCAGTCGTTCTGTACCATCTTATTTCTGTGGTTGAGATTTGTGATACCATTGTAATTCCCTCCCCTCCTTGAAGTGATCATTTTTTTCCCTCCCTAGAAACTTTTGTGTGAGTTTCTATTTAATCCACCAAATGCTTAAAAGTGAAGGTTTTTTTTCTCTTCATATTGTTGGGAACTTGCTGCACATATACAATCTGAAGACCTAGGTCTTTTTGCGAGTCTTAGGGAGGACATTGCACACTTGCTTTGGTAACTTCTCTTCCTCTCTTCCCCATTTCCTAGAACAACCATCACTTGTGCATTGGAATTCCTACAATAAACCAATGTGATCACATTCTAAGAGAAAAGAAGCGGACGTTATTCTCACAACATATTTAGAAATGGTCTACAGTAGACTCAAAAGAGCAAAAATAATTATAAAAGTAGTAGAGGTTAAATGTTATGTGAGAGGACTTCAGAGAGTGACAGGGCTTAACATGCCAAACTTCAAAAATATAGTAAAACTGAAGATCCAGCTGAAGGGAAGCTGGTATTGAGAATAGTCACCTCTTGGAGCACCTGGGTGGCTCAGTTGGCTAAACGTCTGACTCCGGCTCAGGTTATGATCCTGGGTCCTGGGATCGGGTCCTGGGATCAAGCCCTGTGTCAGGCTTCCTGCTCAGCAGGGGGTCTGCTTCTCCCTCAGCCCCTCCCCCTGCTCCTGTGTGTTCTCTCTCTATCCCTCTCTAATAAATAAATAAAATCCTGAAAAAAAGAGAGAGAGAGAGAGAATAGTCACCTCTCTGATCAAGTGAAATTTGTTTCCAGTTTTTATGAGGCAAAAGATGTTTTAAAAAACCCCAACTCTCTGAGGTACCCAAATGCAAAGATACAATAGATGCCATTTTTAATCTCCAATCCTCCCTGTTTTCAACGTATGTTTAAAAATAACTGGAGGTTTGTAACATTAATCAATTAACGTGATTCACAACCTATGATAATTCACATTTCCACTGTGTAGTCACTTGGACGAATCAAAATGTCCTTTATTAGTTGGGCTCCCATTTACATAATTTTTCCTTCCCATGGGATGTTGGCAGTGTGAACAATTATCACAAGAATAAAAGAATACTTATTCTCTTACCAGAAATCAAAGGCTGCTTAAATTTCAAAAGGCTTTAATTTACATGAAGAAGTCAATCTTATAAACAATCTTCATGTGAAAATATCTCAATTTAGTAAGAAGCCAAGCACAGAGTCTGGAACCTGGCACAGTACCTGACAAAGGGTGCCCAGGCAATGTAAAGAATTAATGTGTTAAGAAAGAAACTTCACTTCCCTGCTCAAAACTCTCTAATGGCTTCTCATCTCACTGCAAATAAAACCAAGGTCCTTACAATGGCCTACAACCTTCTACATGATCTGGCCCTCTCCCTCTGTCTCATTTCTCAGTATGACCTCTTCATTTGTGTAATCCGCGGTACTCATACTGACCTCCCTGTTGTTTCTAGAATATTCCAGGTGCACTGAGGATGTTGCCTTTGTTCTTCCCTATACCCTGGATTTTCTTCACCCAGACACCTGCACAGTTTTTTCCTCTCTTCTATTAAGTCTCAGTGAAAACTTCCTTCACTGACCTCTCTGTATTTTCAACCTTCTCTGCACACATCCTTCCCTGCTTTATTTTTCTCTTTTGCCCTTATCGTCATTTAATGCATTATAATTTTCTTTTTTCAACCTGTTTATTATTAGTATCCCATCGACAGATCACGCTTGGGTACTGATAGAAACTGATAGAATATGAACTCCAAGAAAGCAATAATTTTAGCCTGTGTTCTTCCCAGGACAGTGCTCAACACATAATTGCTAAATGAGTGAAAGAATTAATAAGCAAAAGAATAAATGAATGAATGACAACTCATAAGCTGAGGCTGGAGAGTTAGAGAGAGGCCAGATGATCCAGGGCTCATAAGTCAGTTTATGAGATTTCGATCTCGTCCTAAACACAATGGCAGGTCATCAAAGGTTTTGAGTTGGCAACGATATGCTCTAATTTACATTATAAGTTTGTCATTTATAGCAAGAGTGATAACTGGAGGAAGCAGAGAGGAGGCAGTAATCCAAGGTTATTGTGGTGGCTCCAGGCAGGACGGTGGTTGTGAAGCTAGAACAAGATGGGATATTGTCACACTGGTGTGGTGCCAAGGGTGCCATCAGGAGAGATTGCTGGAGGGATGAGAAAGTTGTCACAGATGGTCCCTGAAGATAGAAGGGGTATAGACTAAAGAAGCCTCATTGCATTTAATGACATGGAAGTCCCTGCTAACCTCAGCAGGGAGGGAGAAGCAGGGCTACTCACAGAAGACAGGGTCTCGGGAAACCAGCCTGACAATCCATGGGAAATCAGTAGTGTGGATAACTTGGCTTTGAGAAGAGATGGCAATGGTTTTCAAGTCAAAGATATATTGATCTCACGTGGAAGGTGGGGGAAACAGCAGGCATACCGAACCCTAGTCCCTTCCTATGCCATCTTACAAACAACCCTCAGTCCAATTCCACTCTTACTTCTCGGCAAAATGCCCTTGAGAAACAGGAAGTAGGTTAACCTTCCCTAAGTAACTCATTCTACTGTTTAACCCCAGCTTTACAAACTAATGCCCTTAAATCCTAGGTAAATCCTCCATACCGCAGGCTATTTTAGGACCATAATCTCTTCTCACTGCATGATCAAACCAACTATCTCTTCAAATACAGTCAACTTTTGTTCTGCCTTTTCAATACATTGAACATAAAAGTTGAAATAAGAGTCTGAAAGGGTAATTGTATGTGGTTATATTTCTTTGTCACTAATTTCAAAAGTCCACATAAACCATAATTCGCTGTCTTTGCAAATGTTATCTTGTATTACTTATAATCTTTTTTTTTCTTTTTCTTTTTTATAAAGGGAGGGAAGGGGTGGGGGGAGGGCAGAGGGAGAAGGAGAATCTTTTTTTTTTTTTTTTTTTTTTAAAAACTCTTGCTATTACGACGTGGATGGAACTGGAGGGTATTATGCTGAGCGAAATAAGTCAAACAGAGAAAGACATGTATCATATGACCTCACTGATATGAGGAATTCTTAATCTCAGGAAACAAACTGAGGGTTGCTGGAGTGGGGGGTGGGGTGGGAGGGATGGGGTGACTGGGTGATGGACACTGGGGAGGGTATGTGTTCTGGTAAGCGCTGTGAATTGTGCAAGACTGTTGAATCTCAGATCTGTACCTCTGAAACAAATAATGCAATATATGTTAAGAAAAAAAAAAAAGAAGATAGGAGGAGGGGAAGAATGCAGGGGGGAAATCGGAGGGGGAGACGAACCATGAGAGACGATGGACTCTGAAAAACAAACTGAGGGTTCTAGAGGGGAGGGGGTTGGGAGGATGGGTTAGCCTGGTGATGGGTATTGAGGAGGGCACGTTCTGCATGGAGCACTGGGTGTTATGCACAAACAATGAATCATGGAACACTATATCTAAAACTAATGATGTAATGTATGGGGATTAACATAACAATAAAAAATTTAAATAAAAATAAATAAATAAATAAAAACTCTTGCTATTGATTGTATAATGTTTTATTATTTTTTTTAAGTTTTTTTTTTTTTTTTAAGATTTTATTTATTTGACAGAGAAAGCACAAGCAGAGGGAGAGAGAGAGAGGGAGAAGCACGCTCCCTGCTGAGCAAGGAGCCCGATGCGGGACTCGATCCCAGGGCCCTGGGACCATGACCCGGGCCGAAGGCAGCCGCTTAACCGACTGAGCCACCCAGGCGTCCCGGGAGAAGGAGAATCTTAAGCAGGCTCCACACCCAGCACAGAGCCCGACACGGGGCTCGATCTCACACCCCTGAGATCATGACCTGAGCCGAAATCAAGAGTCAGACGTTTAACCCACTGAGCCACCCAGGTGCCCCATTGCTTACAATCTCTTAATTGTTGTGTTGTTCAAATATTCTGAATCTGCCTACTTACCTCATTTGAAAGTTAGTCCAGTTACACTTTCTTATAACCTCCAATCATCTCCTTGAGTTTTGACGTTACTTAAGTTACAGTTTTTCAGAGAGTGAAGGAAGAAAGTCTACAATAAGCTATGACAGAAGTGCTCTGACGTCACTGACAAGTATACGCTTGTATTTTACTTTCCTCACCCATATTTTATTTTATTTTTTTTTAAAGATTTTTTTTATTTATTTGACAGAGAGAGCACAAGCAGAGGGAGAGAGAGGGAGAAGCAGGTTCCCCGCTGAGCAAGGAGCCCAATGTGGGACTCGATCCCAGGACCCTGGGATCATGACCTGGGCCGAAGGCAGCCGCTTAACCGACTGAGCCACCCAGGCGTCCCCTTCACCCATATTTTAAACTGTATTTGCAACTTCCAAACTTTGCCATGTTAGGAAGCTCCATACAAATGAATTTGCTTCCCAATTAGAAGGCTCAGTCGTGTAAAAGGAAGTATATTTTCAATACCTACAATACTTAAACTGTTAGAATCAAATAAGAATAATACGTGTCCTCTATCCTATTCAATCCTGTGCCTGCCAGAGACTAGGTACTTTGTAAATATGTGCTGAATGCCTAAGTGAGTGAATGAGAACATTTCACATTTTGGCAGAATGCGTGATGGTCTAAATATTCTGATGTTGGGGGCACCTGAGTGGGTCAGTTAAGCGTCTGCCTTCTGCTCGGATCATGATCCCGGGGTCCTGGGATCCAGCCCCACATTGGGCTCCCTGCTCAGCGGGGAGGTTGCTGCTCTCTCTCCCAGCCCCCGCTCTTGCTCTATCTCTCACTCTCTCTCTCAAATAAATAAAATCTTAAAAAATAAATAAATAAATAATAAATAAACATTCTGATATTGAAGGGGAAAGGAAATTACTACGTGCATTTAGAGGTGTGTAATGTGTTCGTGTCATTGCTATCCTATAGAAATTTCTAAGATGATAGCAGTGTTCTACATTGTGTTGTTCAGTATGGTTTCCATCAGCCACGTGCAGCTACTGAGCATTTGAAATGCGGTTTGTACATCTAAGGAGCTGAACTTCTTTTTTTTAATTTTAACTAACTTAAATTTAAATAGCCATATACAGCTACAATAGAAGACAGGGCAGGGGCGCCTGGGTGGCTCAGTCGGTTAAACATCTGACCCTTGGTTTTGGCTCAGGTCATGATATTGAGGTCATGAGATCAGCCTTTTGTGGGGCTGAGCACAGAGTCTGCTTATCCCTCTGCTCCCCCCCCCACCAAATAAATAAATAAAATATTTTTGAGTAAAATATTTTTATTTATTTGAGAGAGAGAGAGACAGCACAAAGCAGGGGGAGTGGCAGCAGAGAGGGAGAAGCAGACTCCCGGCTGAGCAGGGAGCCTGATGTGGGACTCGATCCCAGGACCCTGGGATCATGACCTGAGCCAAAGGCAGACTCTTAACGACTGAGCCACCAAGGTGTCCCAGTAAATAAAATCTTGAAAAAAAAGAAGAAGATGATGATGATGATGAAGAAGAAGACAGTGAAGCTTTAAATGAATCTATACATGTTTGGTCCAGAAAAAGTATTCCTGTCCTTTTAAAAACTAAAAGAATTTCCTGATATGCCCCATACCATGTTAAAAAGAAACTAATTCAAATATCAGTTTTGGATGTTTATACCAGTTTTAAACATCAGTGTCAAAGAGTCAGGTTAGCTGGAGAAACACAGCCTGTGATGGTACCTACTCCACACTCCTCCGCCTCAGTGGTTCTAATCTGCTTCAGGATTTACCGTATTCACAAAATGTTTCCGCCATCCCTGGAGCTGAGTTTTTTCAGGCTCCATGCAGCCATCTCTGAGGGTGCCTGATACAGAGCAGGCATGTTAGTATGCAGTGACTGCTTACACAGCAAGGTGTACGTGGTGCTTTTTTCATTGAGGTACAAGTCGGTCTATGCAGCACAAGGGTCGAATATCACACATGCATAGACAGAAACATAATTAGGGTTACCACATATGCAGGTTTAACCCAGGCGACAGAAATTTAAACTTGCAGTCCTAATGTCCCTGTCTGGGTTGTTAGCCTCTTTGATTCTCAAATGTATCACTGTTCAGAGTCTACCAAATCCCTACTCTTCATCAACAATCCTGAGCTGTATTTGTTTGGATTGCTACATTTTGGAATAATCAATGCATTATGATGATGATGATGATGATGATGATGATGATGATTAAATTCTCCTTCTTGGTCTGATCATTGCAAATGTATGTTAAAGGTATTTAATTAACTACAGTATATTCTTATCAAGTAAAAAATAATCATAATATTGAAATATAAAAGCCACTTGGTTTCCATAAAAAATTAAAGATCTTGGCTTAAGTCATAATTAAAAAGGAATTATGTACAAAATTAAGACAGAATGATGAAATTAAACCCTCGCTGCTGCCCCCCATGTATTACAAGGAACACTCCTTGTGAGTATTGTGTGAGCGAGTTGAGAACCCACTTCAAAACCAGGAAGGTGTGCTCATACTCGAGGATGTCCCCACTTCTGGCCACGCCCACATTACCATGAATCAGAACCAAATTAGAATTCCTGTGTTAAACATTGTTTAAGCTAATTTGAAATGTAATTGCATAATCACATCAATATAGTCATAGAAATGTGGTTTTTACAGACAAGGTATAATCATTTTCTAATTACCAATTAAGAACTCTCCACGGTTTATTAGAAAATAAAAGCCTAGAATAGCTTGGTAAATTACAGTAAGCAAATTAACCCAGTTACCCTCTGGAGCTCCTCAGGTGACAGAAATACAAATAATTCACTGTGAAACCCTAGCTCTAATTTGTATCCTGAAACCAAAATTCATGCCCGCACGCTCTACACCTTCTCCTCTTCACTACCAGTTTCTGTAATCCAAGTTCCAGGGGAGAATGATATTGATTCCAGAGACTCTGAGCAGTTGCTTTGTTGTAAGTGCCAGTGAAAGACCAGTCTTTGCAAATACAAATGACTCGAACGTGGTCCATTTGTACAATGAGGTTTAAAGTAGTTTCAGAGCTCCTGAGCGACCAGTCTAAGTAGGTGCCTATATTAATATAGTACGTGGGCATAGGATGAGCAGTCAGAACACCTGGGTTCCAGCCCGGCTCTCATTCTGACCACTGAACCCCAGGGTCCTTATGTATAAAATCAGAATTAGCCCCACAACTACCAGGTTAGAAGGACAAACGAATGAAATAAAGTAGGCAGAAGTGCTCTCTGAGTCTCACTATGCACATGAAGTTAAATATTTTCAGGTATTCTTGGAGTCAAATTATCTTTTTTTTTTTTAAGATTTTATTTATTTATTTGACAGAGAGAGAGACAACGAGAGAGGGAACACAAGCAGGGGGAGTGGGAGAGGGAGAAGCAGGCTTCCTGCTGAGCAGGGAGCCCGATGCGGAGCTCGATCCCAGGACCCTGGGACCATGACCTGAGCCGAAGGCAGACGCTTAACGACTGAGCCACCCAGGCGCCCCGGAGTCGAATTATCTTATAGTGAAAAAAGTCCTTTCTCTAGGAATCAGAATGCTCAGCAGACTGATAAGCATCCATAGAGAGCATGGTGGGCCTGTGTCCTTAGGCCTGAAAAGCTTGGTAAGAGAACTTTCTCTGCCTTCAGAGTTTCCAACCCAAGCCTCTTAACCTGCTACCTCTAAGAGTTTCAAAATCTGCCCTAAAAAATATTGCTGGAAAGACCAGCTCTGTGTTTTCTCCCAAATTGGGTCTTTATTCCCTATGCACCTCAAGATTGCAGGACATTTCACTCTACCTCTGAAAATATTTTAACCAAGATCCCTAGCTTCCATTACATATCAAAACCAGCTCAAAATTTCCACGAAAAAAAAAAAAGAAAAAGGAAAAGAAAAATCCCTGCTGTTGTATTGTGATATTGGCCCTGCGTGACCATGAAAAGCTTTGCTGGTTACTCTTTTCCCCAGGATAGCATCTCTGTCTCTGCAAGCTCTCAGGTCACACTCAGAATCAGGAAATACTTCTCTCACAAATTTAAGGGGGAGAAAAGGCAGAGATCACTACCTCACCTCTGGTATGCTCTCTCCTCCCATAAATTGTGGTTCAACTAACCTCCTGTGCCTCCACAGCTCTCTGATATCTTCAAGATATTTTTTATTAGGATTTGCAGGGGGAGGGGGCCATAGGCATACTTGTCTGCGGTGTCCCATTACATCACTCCTGGGAGTGCAAGTCATGTCAACCTCTTTGAATTCTGGTCTAATATATTTTGCCCATATTCTTTAAGTACGTTTAAAATGAAACCTTGTTTTTATTTAAACTTGGGAGTCCAATTTTCTAATAAATGGCCTATTTGACCTTGAATCCTAACTCGTGTTCTTGCAGAAAATTTTATTATTTCAATATACTATCTACTCCAGAGAAATTGGTACTAGAAGTGTTTGGCTTTGTTCTTATCCCACAGAGAATGGCCACTCGTGGGATCACCTAAAAAGTTCCTTTTGACATTGCCTTAGAGAAGATATTAATCATAGAATTCTCTTAAGATCATATGATATCTATTCCATAGAAATGAAAATAAAATTGAACATGTTATTTACGCATTATTAAATATTGTGTGGTAATTCCCTCCATGTATCTAATAAATAATCATAGAATTCTCTTAAGATCATATGATATCTATTCCATAGAAATGAAAATAAAATTGAACATGCTATTTACGCATTATTAAATATTGTGTGGTAATTCCCTCCATGTATCTAATAAATAATCATAGAATTCTCTTAAGATCATATGATATCTATTCCATAGAAATGAAAATAAAATTGAACATGCTATTTACGCATTATTAAATATTGTGTGGTAATTCCCTCCATGTATCTAATAAATAATCATAGAATTCTCTTAAGATCATATGATATCTATTCCATAGAAATGAAAATAAAATTGAACATGTTATTTACGCATTATTAAATATTGTGTGGTAATTCCCTCCATGTATCTAATAAAGAAATATAAGTACAGAGAGGTAAAGTAAATTGCCAAAGAGTATAGCATTACCTGATGGAAACATTAAAAAATAAAATTAGCCCAGATTTCAAGGATTGTCCTTCTTAGAGTTCTGGCTCCTACCTCTATTTGACTTAATAAATGCCTCCCCCCCGCCCCCCCGCCATATTCATGGTTCAATCCTTCTACTGTGGATAAGTGATGTGTTATGGTCCAGGCCCTTCAAACAGTTAATTCCAAAGCCCCAAGTACGATCAGCAAAAGGAAGCAGTAAGAGAAAAGTGCAGGCTTTAACTCTGTAACAAGTCTGTCTGTTCCTCAGTAAGATCCGTAAACAGCAAGAACACTATTCAAGTTGCTAAAGTATTTGCCACCGATTGAGAACAATTAAAAATTTACTAATTCATAAAGAGTGACTTATAAAAAGAATCCCTCGTCTTTCATGTCGGGAGTATATTTGAAGAATCCACAAGTGAATCACTGTCAGATGCCCCATGGGCAGGTGCACAAAAGGAACCTCCAGCAGTTCAAGGGCACCGCCTGAACAGCCTCGAGTGCTGTGCTCAGTACAGCTATTTATTTAATGAGATCAAATAAATTTCGGGTCATGATAAAAAAAAATAATACTCTTCACTTTGTATTATCTAGGAAATTGCTTGTGGAAATTGCACAGAAGGAAACCAGATAACACAGGTTTTAATCCCAGCTTTGTCAACAGCTAACTGTGTGAATGTTAGCAAGTCTGGATTTTTTTTTTTTAAAGTCTGTATTTACTTATCAGTAAAGGAGGAATAATGTACACATTCCTTATTTACCGTATGACATGCAAATGAGCGCAAATCTGAAGCAATTTTTGAACTACATATCGCTACACACAAAGAACATGTTAACATAAGAGAAGTTAGTTATTTTCGTAGAACTGTAGATTTGTCCAAAACAAAGCCACTTTTTAAAAATTTTTTTCAAATAACATATAATGTATTATTTGTTTCAGGGGTACAGGTCTGTGATTCATCAGTCTTATATAATACCCAGTGCTCATTAAAATACATACCCTCCCCAATGCCCAACACCCAGTTACCCCATCCCCCCACCTCCCTTCCCTTCAGAAACCCTCAGTTTGTTTCCTGAGATTAAGAGTTTCTTATGGTTTGTCTCCCTCTCAAGTTTTGTCTTGTTTCATTTTTTTCCCCTCTTCCCCTATGATCCTCTGCCTTGTTTCTTAAATTCCACATATCAGTGAGATCATATGATAATTGTCTTACCCTGATTGACTTATTTCACTTAGCATAATACCCTCTGGCTCCATCCCTGTCGTTGCAAATGGCAAGATTTCATTTTTTGATGGCTGCATAATATTCCATTGTATATATATACTACATCTTCTTTATCTGTTCATCTGTCGATGGACATGTGGCTCTTTCCATAGTTTGGCTACTGTGGACATTGCTGCTATAAACATTGGGGTGCACGTGCCCCTTCGGATCACTACATTTGTATCTTTGGGGTAAATGCCTAGTAGTGTAATGGCTGGGTCATATGGTAGCTCTATTTTCAACTTTTTGAGGAACCTCCATACTGTTTTCCAGAGTGGCTGCACCAGCTTGCATTCCCACCAACAGTGTAGGAGGGTTCCCCTTTCTTCGCATCCTCGTCAACATGTGTCATTTCCTGACTTGTTAATTTTAGCCATTCTGACTGGTGTGAGGTGGTATCTCATTGTGGTTTTGATTTGTATTTCCCTGATGCCGAGTGATGTTGAGCACTTTTCCATGTGTCTGTTGACCAAACAAAGCCACTTTTATTTGTGCTGATTTTTCCTCATCTACTACAAATATATGAGTAGAAATAAAATCCAATGGAAGACAAACAGATCTTCTTTAATGGGGTTGGTCACTCCTGCCAGTTCCTCTTTTCCTAGTGGAGTAGGGAGAGTTCCTTTGACCAACACCTGGATTGAGATATTTCACTAATGGCAAAATAACTCATTCTCAGGTAACACTAAATCAACTGTGTATAAATACGTTCACATCGAGAGTGATATGGCCGCTTTATGGTGTCATCAATTCTACCTAAAGTACTTAGAGAAACGCACATTAGTCTTTGTCGGAATAACAACAGCAACAACAAACAGATGGCAATATTGAGAAGGTAAGAGAGGTGAGGTCTATAGCAGCTAAAAATAGGGGCCGTTTCAGTGCAAGCTTGTAAAAAAGTAAAGTAGAACAACAAAGGTACAGCCTTGGAAAAAAAACATGGCATCAGTAACAGACCAGGGGTTTAGGTGACGACCAGTGTGGTTTTACTTCTAGGTTCTGCTAACAACTGGCATGAATTACTTTAGGGCAGAGTTCAAATCATAAAAACCTAGTGCATTTTTCACTCTAAGAGGATTACTGAAGTTTTACTGAAAACCTAGCCTGTTCATATCACGTTAGCTATTATGTCTTTAGAGTGTCAGGCCCAGAAATGAAGTAAAACAGTTTCTACATAAAAATTAGTTTGATATTATGCAAGAAGATAAAAAGTAAATTCATGTGGCTTTACACTGATTTATGTACTGAGTCAGGCTTTGCAACTATATCTTATTCCTCTACTGTAAGCCTTAGAAACTGGAACTGGCCATCTGGCTTTGCTTTGGGAGCGGTGTGTGCAACTTTCTACTGGAAGAACTTAGCTGCTGGTTTTCATCTTTCCAACAGGGCCTTCACTGCCCTGGGAGTGTGTGAAGATGCCAGGCTGAGCCATGACATGGAGAAGTTACCCAGGAGTGGAGTCCCAAACATGCAGTGGGCTTTGTATGAGTGAAAAATAAATCCTTGCTCTTTTAGGCCATTGGAATTTGGGGATTGCCTAGCATTTGACTGGATCTCAAGGGGTCACTGCTAAAAACCTTAAAATATAAATCTTAGCATAGCATTGGCTTAAAGAAGAAGCAGTAAGGGAAATCATATTACAAGCTGGGAAGATGGCAGGCCATGTGATGAAGCAACACAGTATCTGCTAAACAGTCATGTCCAATAACCTTTGAGAGCGTCCATGTGCCTAATCATATGGTAGCTGTATGGGAAGTAATTAGACAACAGAATGTTAATAGCATGAGTTGCTTATTATTGGATACATATGACAAAGCGTTTCAAGAGAGATTAGCTGAAAAAAGAATTTCCACTTGTAAGCAGGAATAAAAAGGATTAGAGAGAGTCCAAAAATCCTAGGATTTGCAAAAGTCAGAACAGACAACAGCACCCCATCCCCAGCTGGTGAAAGATTACAGGTTTTGTCCTCATTCCTCTCTAAATGCATCTTCTCCCACACTGATGTAACAGCCACGTTTCGCGTGGTCAATCATTCCCTCAAAATACTTCCTTCATTTGGCTTCCAGGTCATGCCACTTTCTGTGTCTCCTTCTTTCTCACTGATCACTCATCTAAATTTCCTTTATGGTTCTTCCCCATCTCCCTGGCCTCTGAACACCGTAGGGCCACTAGGCTTTGCCCAAGGCGATCTTCTCTATCTGTATGGATGCTCTCTCCTTGGGCTCTCAGGCTTTCCAATACTCCATGTATATTGACAATTCCCAACTTCTGCCCCAAATTCTAGCTGTCTACTTGACATTTCTGCTAGGATTGCAAAGAGCTGTCTCAGACTTTCTGCATCCAAAATTGAATGCATATCCCCCCAAAACAAACACCTGATCTTCCAAACCTGATGTTCCAATAGGCTTCTCATTTTAGTAAATGGAAATCCCATCCCTCTAGTTTCAGTGCTATAAACTTGCCCCGAGCAACCCTGCAACAATAGACAGCAGCCCGTTTGGTCTTTGATTTCTTTGTAAACTCAATATGGAAGCTAGAATCAATACCTCCTAAAAATACCTAATTTTCGTTCCAGGACTAAAGAATAAGGTATCTATTTTTATACGACAGCACTGGCTTCAGAATTCGATACAAAAATAGACATTTGCACCCTTACACAAATATCACTCTTTGGATCACCTTAAATATGTCACAGGGCCTGCATTTGGCCGAACAAATCAGCTACTAATGACCCTGCTCTTTCTACCGTGTGTTCTCCTGACACCAGGAATACTATTCTTCCTACTATTTTAAGATTCCCTGCACTCATATTTTAAGATGTTTTTGAAAATTCCCCCGTACTAGTTTTAAGATTAGATTTCTATTTCAGACTTCACATTGCAGTTTAAGGAAAACTAAATCCTCTTACAAATCATGTGTCAAGAGCCCGAATGCTATCATGGCTGAATGTACCTAACGTAGAAAGGTAAGTGAGTATACACTCCTAGAACCTAGTAACACAGCTAACAGCATCCCGGATGATACGCTCTGATAGGTACTTAACATTACTTAGAAGATCTCAATCTGAAATCTGATCTCTTTTGCTAATGGACTCCCTCACAATAAAATAGGAAACAGAATTTGGGACTAAAGGAGACATTTTAGTCACTCCTTCTCTTGCTATTCATAATAGATTTTCTTCCATGTTCCCAGCTCAGTATATGTTTTAGTTTAATGTACTTGGGTATCAGTAAGTCCAAACTCAAGTCCATTTTTCATCAGCTAGGACACTACCTGCAGATGCCCAGGCTTCATTTAGAGCTAGCCACCCAAGCAGACCAAGCCAGAGTCTATCCGGTTATGTCAGCCATCCTGCGTATAAATCCCCCTTTACACACTGTTTGCCATGAACACTGCTGTGCTGGAATCAGTGACCTAGAAATGCACATCCATTGCAAGCAAGTTGACATAAACAAACCTCACTTGCACCCTGTAGTTGTGGTGGTATGTGCCCAATATACTCAGTGCCTCAAAAGAAAATGCAATGTGAATATCCATTTGTCCCAGTTCTGGGCTCCATTAGGGTAATTATAAATCAGTGCCCCTAGTGTGAATGGAATACATGATGCTCAGAATAATGCTCATTTTGGGGAACCATTATATTCATTTGTAACCACCCCATCCACATAAAGGAAACATCCTTCCTTTCATTAGTCTGGGAAAATGACCCATCAAACTCTCTCTCAGTTGAACTAGTGGAAACATTTTACTCTAATACACTGTCTTGGTGTTGCCACCTTTAAAGCTGGAACATTTTCCTGTTATGTGCACTCATGCACTGCTGACATCCACATCCTCGTGTATCCCTTTGTCATATCAGGGTCATGGCAGCTAACCTTTTAAACAGTCTATATAGAGCTACAGCAAGCTCGCAGAAGCAAACCAATGCAGCTGGTACACAAGAATTGAGAAGTTCATTTTCTATGAGCCAGTGAAATCCATTTGGTGCTTTATTTCCTTTTCCCTCAATCATTTATTTTACACATCAAACACAAACTAGGTTGTTGCATTTCTCTGGCCACTAGAAGGAAGTTAACATATGTTGCTACGTTATTCCCTGCCTGCCACCCAATCTCTAGTGATTGATCCCGGGGAGAATTCATTCTGGGAATTTTACTAGATGTCCTGGGAAGAATCATCACCCATCACCTTTCTCCATGGGTTTGCCTTTTTGGTTTTACAGGCAAGCTAATCCCTAAAGGAAAACTCTTTCAGTAATGAGTGGGCTTTTTCCATGGACCCAGTAGTATGCTACAGCATGCTAAAGACATTAAACCATTGACTTTTTAATTATGATTTAATCTTACACATATGGAAATATTGCCCAGATTAATTCTAGTTTCTTAAAGATATTCCATCATTTTATTCCCATATTGTCTTCTTCAGTGCAGAGCATTGATTAGGGAGGGGTTACATAAATATTGAAAAAATGAAGGCATGAATGAGTAAATGAGCAAATTGTGTGTCACTGGTGACTTCTAGGATGTTCTGTTCATGTTTCCTTCAGGAATACTCTGCTTTACTCACTGGTTGTGTGTGAGTGTGACTGTGTACATATACACATATGTATGTAAATGATTTCATATTTTTACCTCCTACTATAGTTCGGTTCTAATCTGTAAGACTGCCTGCATCTTGTCATGAATGACAGCTTGCCATCCTCCTCATCCTCATCCTTGGTTCAAGCTGACCCTTTCTACTGTCTCTGCTCAGCTTCTTCACAATTTCCAACAGCAGAGGACACCACAGCCTGGACAACTGGAGATTCAAGCAAAGTATGACATGAGCTGAGTTGATAAGGGGGATGAGAACGTTGATAAGAGGGAAAGACGGCTGTAAAATTGCTTGTGATATGTTGCCATCACTATACTAATACTTTTCCACTGTATAGCCTTTTTGTCCCCAAATTATTTTTGTAGATATCAATTATTAAAGCTCACAGTGCTCTGAGTCATATCACGTGATTTAGTTTGTGCTATCTCCACGATTGTCATATGAACCTAATACTGGAGTTTCACTGGCCATATTTCTGAAATAATTTGGGCCACGTCTCAATTTCCCATTTCCAGAATTTTTTCCCTATTAATAAAAAACACTGTATCACAAGAGTCGAGTGGGGAGAGGGGACACACTTCCATTCTGCATGGATCAAAACAGGATTCAGAGTCCTTTAAAGCAATCAGAAAGGACAAAGTGCTCTGTCAACCAGGTATGAAAATCTTAAAACATTTTTTCCTCAAACAGGAAAGGCTCTTTTTCTTAAGATATAAGGAAAGGAATATAAAGTGAATTGTTGATTCTACTATATGGATAACTGTGCCGTAAGAACACTTACACATAAACTTCCAAATGTCTTACCTCCCACCACCATGCAAAAACCCTATTTAATTAAGGTTGCTGTCTTTGATTTTTAAACACATTTTTTTTTAGAAATAGAAACATGAACCCAACAAATAAATAGCCACATTTTGATGACTTGAATGTGTTTGGGATGTTGAGAATCTATTTACATTTTAATAAGATATTTCCTCAGTGCAAGTCTTAGATAAATCTCCATAGAGATGAGGCTAGGACACAGAATTAAGAAGAAAGAGGCACCCTTGACAATTTGGAGAAAAGGAAAGATAAGCAGAGTAGTGTTTAATAGAAACAGATGTGGATGTAATCCCTTTAGGAAGAAAAAATCAGTACAAATATAACATAAGAGGAGGAGAAATGGCTTTAGACACATATAATGGAAAAACCTGGGGAGCTTTGGGAACTCAAGCTAAGAATGAGTTCATGACTCAGACTCTCTTCTAATTCACAGCCCAACAACTGGTGAATTATGTGGATAATGTGAAGAAAGACATGGTGTTAAGTGCAATATGTTATTTATAAGAAAGATTAACAGGAATTTCTGGAATTAGCCATGGAGGGTTAAAGGAAGGATCTGTCAGCCTAAAAATGTATAAATCATATTTATATAGGCTGGTCAGCACATCTCCAACGGATGACCAGCAATACTAGTTTTTATCCCAGCAGGATGGATTTGAGTTAACATTAAGGAAAACCTATTGACTAAAGGTTGAGCATTAAAATATATTAATGGAAGTCAGAGAATTCTATTAACCCCATTTAAAAAAAAAAAAAATGACCATCTATTTAGCTCTGCAAAGCTTTGCCGAGCTTGCAGGAGTATAAAATTGACCTAAAGTTACAGTCCCACCACCAGGTGATAAATGGTTAATGGTTAAAGGATTAGGAAAATCTGGGGGGAAGCCAGGGAGGTGAACATGTGTCCCAGTACACACTGAGCCAGAACAGCCTCCTCACCCTTCAAGGGTATTCTCTCTCCCTCTGAGAAAATATTTCCCTTCCCGTGCTTTATGTTTTCCTCAATTTTAAGGAACTGAGACTATGTGACTCCTCCACTTTGTTCTTTAAAGATAAAGAGATGAGCAGAGATGCTGCCAAGGAAAACCGTTACCTGGGGAGGACTGAGAGGCACAGGTATGCAAATCTTCTCTCCTAAAGGGAAAGAATAAAAAGTAACCATTCTGGCTCCTCTAAATCTTGACCCTCCAGCCCCGCATCTCAGGCAAGAACTTGAACAGAACTCTAAATATAGCTCTCAAAGCTGAACCATGTCATTGATGGTTACGACAAAAAATTGTGAACAGCATCACAGTGAATCAACTAATGTCAGTGACTCAACAAATCCAAGCTCGCGATCACTTTAAATAACTCTCTTTGAGGTGAAGTAAAATTTCTCCACCAATAAACTTATTCTACATGGTTGTGGCTAAAATGTAGTACAAAAGCAACATCCCTCAGCTAAGTGTGGTTGCAGGGAGAACAGCAGAGCTGCCCATTGTGGGATATAGCCTCCATCTGAATCCAGCAGCAAGCCACACTTTCTGCCTCTTAATACAGGCATAGTGAGAAAAGATTATTTGGAGGAGAAAGACAACTGCCAGGCCACGAGAACTAAAATGTTCCCTGAACTAACAAGGAAAGGGTCAGCATTTTGTGACGCATATAATAGAAGAGCAAAGACTCTAGCACATAATTTAAAAAAAAAAAAAAAAGTTCATCAAGTTTAACTTCAAGTGTACACAGATTCAGAGTAAATTCTCTACATGGGGTCATTATTACTATGATTAATACTGTAGAAAGATTCAGAAGCCCTAAAGAAATGATTTCTTTTTTTTTTTAAGATTTTATTTATTTATTTGAGAGAGAGAGCACAAGCAGGGGGAGTGGCAGGCAGAGTGAAAGGGAGAAGCAGGCTCCCTGCTGAGCAGGGAACCCGACGCAGGGCTCGATCCCAGGACCCTGAAATCATGACCTGAGCCGAAGGCAGGCACTTAACCGACTGAGCCACCCAGGCGCCCCTAAAGAAATGATTTCAACATCATCATAACATTTTGCGTGTAAAACTTCGCCCAAGCTTTTAAAAATATAGAATGGATGTTATCTATTATAAAGTGAGATATAGGTATCGGCGGCGGACCGAACTAGGCAAAGAGCACCTTTTCTAGAATCTGTATTAACAGAGGTTATCTCTCCCATATAATAAGTATTCTGAGTTCTTCATATTTCCATGGTAGTTTATTTAATTAATGGTATGGTATCATCTGCTGTGACTATTAGCATTTCGCTAATTATCATGAGTAGTTGTAGGGAAAGCGAATGGTTTTTAAGATAAGAGTCTGCCCACAAGAGCCTAGATGAGGACAACACATACACACACGTGAGCGCATGTGCGCGCGCACACACACACACACACACCACACACACCACACACCCGGCTGTGCATGGGTCCATGTAGCAGTGCTGATGCGTTGTCATTGGTTTTGCCTAGAGGGATGGGCGCAGAAATGGAAAGGCTTCCTTTATTAAGGTACCTTGTGAAACAAAAGGCAGGTGTGTAGTAAAGGGAAAGAGAAAGATCAGAGACTTCTGGGACTTCTGGGACTGGAAGCAGGAGTTGCTGCCCTGGGGGAGGAGGTAACAAGGTCAGCTTTGGACAACCTCAGTTAGCGCTTGGACAAGGAGCACCACCCAGAGGTCTGACCCTGCCATTCTCTGTTCCACTGACAGCTCGAGCTGGGAGCAGAGGTTCCTGCAGGTGGAGGAGTGCCTGAAACCACGGGTCAGCCCACGGGGGTTTTTTAATCTCACAAATGAGACATCACGGCATCATCATTGCCACCACGTAGAGATTCCGCTTCATGTTTACACGTCTAGGAAAACCTAAAAATTTAACACTTGACTGCATATGTGCAATATATGCACCTTCGATTAGCCTATTCCAGAAACTATCATTTCCATTTGCACCTCTTTTCCATTCCTTCCTCTCCGTTTCCAATAACAATCTCATTCTGAAGCTCATCCCAGAACAAGAGCGGTGCCCAGCAGATGCGCCTGATTCGTATTCTCCACAGAGCTTGTGGGAAAGTGGCCAGAATGATTGAAACTTATTAAATACCTGTTGTGGTCTTTAGAAATCACCAGGGAAAATATCACACATAAAACTATCACCAAATATTTCAATTTAATAGTTACAAGTACCGGCTTCCCATCAAAATGGATTTTCTCTTCCTAGAAGGATACTTAAGCCAGGATTCCTAATTCATATTCATCTTTCTTCAAAAACAAGTTGATCTTGACAAGCAGTACTGATCGGGTGGGAGAGGACCTTTGATATGGGCTAGCTCCTTCCTGTCCTTGTCGCCTCCCTTCCCCCCCCCCACTGCTCAGGGGAGAGCTGAGGGAGCGCCATGTTGCCAAGCAACTCTGAAAAGGCTTTCGAATCTTATTAATTAAAATAATTAATTAAATTACTCTGAAGGGCACTTGGACGACATGGACAGACCCTTTCCAACCGAGGCGGGGGAAATGCTCACAAACAACAGCAGGACCCAGCGTGAAGACCAATCACAGAAGGAGCTGGGTGGACGTGTTTTCCACAGGCAAGATTTCCTAACGTTTGCAACAACATAGATAGAAATTGAGGGCATCATGCTAGGTGAGATAAGGCAGACAGAGAAAGGCAAATACTGTATGATCTCACTTGTGGATCTAAAAAAGCCAAACTCATAGAAACAGAATAGAATGACGGATGTGGGGTGGGAAAACTGGGGAGATGTTTAGGGTAGAGACATACAACTGGGAGATCAATAAGTCCTGGAGATCTAATGCATAGGATAGAGATTATGGCCAACAATACTGTATTATAAACTTCAAAGTTGCTAAGAGACTAAATCTGAATTATTCTCACCACAAGAAAGAAATGAGAATTACGAGACGTGATTGAGGTGGTAGCTAACAGTACCCTGGTCCTCATATTGCAACTTATAAATGTATCAAATCAACACATTGTACACCTTCAATGGACACAATGTTACCTGTCAATTATACCTCAATTTTTTTACATTTTAAAATGAAAAAATAAAAGAGACAGAGCCAAAGGAGTGTGAGAAAAAGTCAAAGCACACACAAGTATCTCATACCACGGACTGAATTCTCCTAAAAGTGTCACATTTGGTGGGAGTATCGTCTTGTAAGAACTGGTAAGAACTCAGATATCCAATTTAATTCTGGAACTTCCTCAGCTTTGCCATTTTTCAGCAAATACTCCGAATAGACCTTAAGCAGCCTGAACTGGCAGAAACACTGCGCCTTCTCTACCGAGACCCTCTCCCCATCACTTTGGTCCTTCTGTTTGAATTCAGTGAGTGTGTGCTGACTCTGCTGTTGTTTTTATTTTGTTTTCATGAGTACTTTCTTTGTGCCTTATTCAGTTAAAGTAAATGTATGTTAAAATACTTCCCTAATAAAAGCAGAATCAGTTGTTTTCGTTTCTATTTACATCACTGTTAGTAAGCAATCACAATCATTTTGTACATGGATTTTGCTCATTTTCTGGCACCAGTCATTCCTTTGTATGGGTCCAATTTCCCATCTGCTATCCTTTCTATTACACTTGAAGAACTTCCTTTAACATTTCTTATAGTGAAGGTCTGCTGGTGACACATCATATACGTATTTATTTGTCTGAAAAAGCCTTTATTTTGCCTTCACTTTTGAATATTTTTGGTGGGTTCAGCATTCTACGTTATAGGGCTTTTTCCTTTTCTTTTAGGACTATGAAGATGGAATTCCATTGCCCTCTGATTTGCATAGTTATTGAGGAGACATCTAAAATGATTCTTATCTTTATTGCCCAATGTGTAATGTGTCTTTTATCTCCAATTGCTTTTAAGATTTTTTTTAATCAATGGTTTTCAGAAATTTTATTATGATAGGACTCCATCTGTTTTCTTTTTTTGTATTTATCTTGCTCAGTTGAGCTCACTGAAACTTTTAGACCTGTGGGTTTAGAGAGTTCATTAATTTTGGAAATTTTTTAGCCATTATTTGTTCAGAAATTCTTTCTGATCCCATGTTTTCTGTCATGCCAACTGAATGCAAAACAGACCATTTGATATTGTCCCACACATCACGGGATCTCTATTCTTTTTTTATGTGTTTACTTTTCTCGGTTTCATTTGTAAAACCCCTTTTTGTACATCTTCAGGTTCACCGAGTTTTCCTTTTTTGATGGCTGCTCTTAGTCCCATCCAGTAAAATCTTCATTTTGTATATTGTACTTTTATGTCCACCAGTTCATGGTTTATTTTTATATCTCCCAATCCTGTCCTAATTATGTTTAAAGGGAAGATTTTAAACATAATGATTTAAATAACAATGATTATTTTAAACATAATGATTATTTTAAACATAATGATTTAAAATAACCATTGTAACTCTGAGAAACAGACTGAGGGTTCTAGAGGGGAGGGGGGAAGGGATGGGTTAGCCTGGTGATGGGTATTAAAGAGGGCACGTTCTGCATGGAGCACTGGGTATTATACGCAAACAATGAATCATGGAACACTACATCAAAAACTAATGATGTAATGTATGGTGATTAACATAACATAATAAAAAAAACTAAAAAAAATAAAATAAAGTCACAGGGGTGAAAAGTACAGCATATAGAGTAAATAATATTGTAGTAACTTTGAGGACATATGGAAGCTATATTTGTTGGGGTAGCATTCCCTAATGTATTTAAATGTCGAATCACTATGTTGTATGCCTAAAACTAATATAATACTGTATGTCAAGTATACTTTAATTAAAAAGAATATTAGAGTATTTAAAATAAATTAATTAATTAAATTACATTAAATAACCATTGTAAAGTCCTTAAGCTAATTCTCTCACCTTTGCTATTTCTAAGTACCTTCTATTGCCTGATTTTTTTTCTTGGATAACTATAATTATACATATATATGTATGTATACATATATAATATATATAGCTATATATTTTATTATGAGTAACATTTTATGTATTTTATTTCATTATATATATATTTGCTTCTGCATGTCTTACAATTTTATATTAGATGTTAAATATTATGAGGTTATCAGGTTTTGCCTTTCTGTAGAGAATACCGAAATTTGTTTTGGCAGGCAGTTAAAGTAACTTTCAGATCAGCTTATTTTTAAGCTTTATTGAGTCTAGTTAGAATTATTATTCTTAGGATTATTGGAATAAATTATTATTAGTTTGGCCTCAGTACTAAAGCCTGACCTTTCAGCTGTCTCTACTGACTAACCAGCCAGGTTCAGTGGAACTTGTCTCCCAGCCATGGGTGAGTTCTGGAAGCAGCTGAGCTTCTAGCTCCCCAGCTGATCTTCGTGCTGCCTCAGGAGTTTCACACCTTACGCATGTGAAGCCTAGTATTCAGCGACAGATTCAAAAGGACCCCTATTCTGATCTCTGGAGCCATTTTCTGCATGACTCCCTCTTCTGGAGTATCCTGCCCTGCAAATCTCACCCACTACCCCCTCCCCAGACTCTAATCTCTGTCTTCTCAATTCGATGGGCGTGTCATAATCTGGTTTATCCTCTCTTGTGCCAAGGTGCATGAAGGGTCTCCAGGTGGTTGTAGCCAGAGCAACTGTAGGGCTCCCATCATTTCTTATCCCTTTCCCTGGATCCCAGTCCTTCGCTGCCTATTGCCCAAATTCTGAAAAAACATTGTTTCATACATTTTTCCAGTTTTTAAATTTTTTATAGCAAGACGACAAAGCCGGTACCAGTTACTTCAACATGGCAAGAAGTGGAATATCTACAATTTCAGTGGCTAAGGACTTCCAGACAACTGGAATGGGTACGTCTCACTCAGGGTCTCTCACGAGCTTGCAGTTGATGTGTTTTCCCGGACTACATTAATATGAAAGCTCAAATGGGGCTGGACAATGAACTCCAAGGTGACTCACTAATGCCAAAGTCAAGTTGGTACTGGTTGTTTGCAGAAAGTCATGCATCCTCGCCTCATGGATGTCTCTCTGGCAGGCTGCTTGAATGTCCTCACGGCAGAGCAGCTGGCTTCTCCCAGAGCAAATGATCCAACAACTACCTGTGCTTTCTACAACCACCAGAACACTTAAAACACAAGGGGAGAGTGCCTTAGATTCCTAGTAAATGTCCAACCACTGATATTCTCCTTAATGCAAACCATGGTGGATTGCATTCAGCACACTGAAGAACCAGAACCACCCGCAAATTCTTCAATTAGTTACTTATTGTGAAAAAAAAAATGACCCAGGTTCAATCCAGTAGAAATAGGTACAACCCCCAAGAAAGTTTGCCCAGCATCTCGACAGTCACTGCCCTCCCTCCCTTGCACAAAAAGCTTGTCATATTATTTTAGAGGTTCTAATGGAGAATGTTTCCTCAAGATTCTCAAGAGGGCCAAAGGGGATTTTGCTTGGCACACAACATCAGTATCCCCAGATAAGGAGAGCCCAGGTACAACACTCCCTTTGCCCAGTGCAGTATGCTTGGCTACCCTTGCTTCTTGTCTCTCTCCACAAAGCTAAAGCCAGCAACCTCTTTCTGAGACTTCTGCCGTTCCATGCCACCACCTCAAAAATATGGTAAGAAAAGAAAGGAAAAGAAAGTCTTTTCTACTAAGGGGTATTCCAAGTACCAAGTACGCTGCAGACATGGTCGATTTCATGAAGGACAAGGTTGTTTTTGCTTCTAAATAAAGGCAACTTGCAAGTCACATAACATTTTAAAATACATGCATTTCTTTAAACTTTATGTATTCCTTCCAGAAAATCTACTTCTGTTCCAAGTGTGTGAGACTCATAGCTCTTAGTAATAAATTTAGCATTTAACATGCAGAAGTCTAAACCAGGAAGTCAACAGAGGGGAAGGAGACACATTGAACTTTCCTGGCTCACACAAAAATGAAAGCATTTACGTGCATGTGTGTGTGTATGTGTATACATGTGTGTATGATGATGTTTATGTATTCATGTTCATAGTATACACATAATTTCCATTTAGCTTTTCTTGATAAGAATTAGAGGAATGGGGATGTGTGGGGGGCTCAGGCAGTTAAGCGTCTGCCTTCGGCTCGGGTCATGATCCCAGGGTCCTGGGATCGAATCCCGCATGGGGCTTGTTGCTCAGCAGGGAGCCTACTTCTCCCTCTGCCTGCTGGTCCCCCTGCTTGTGCTCTCTCTCTCTCTCTCTGACAAATAAGTAAATTAAAAATATTTTAAAAAAAAAGAATTAGAGGAATAAAGAGGTGCCAAGTCTACTTGTCAGTTTACAGGCATTTACTTCTGCATGCTCTGTGCCATTTGCCAGGGATAGATACTGAGCTGCTTGCCTTCGAGACCCACAGACTAGGCAATGTGCATACAACGAACAGACTTACAGCTATTCGGCAGATATCGAGTAACGCCCACTATGTGGTAGGCTCTCTGTCAGACACTGGGGGTTCAAAGTACGAGATAAAGATCCTGACATTAACATAAGCCAGAAATGGAAATGGACATTGGGAGAGGTGTTGATGCCATTTCTATGATTGTCTAGGATTTAAATGTTTGTGTAGCATGTTTTATAGTTTAATGTCTCAAGCAACGTTAGCAACGTTTATTGGTTGAAGGTCTGAAATTTGATAATTATGAAATACCATACAGATTCTATGTTAAGAAGGTCTTGAAAAAAAAAAAAAGAATGTCATCACTTAGCCTTACTTGCATTTTTATTAATGCACTCTGGCGTTTATAGTAACAATTGGTAAATATTCCTCTAAACATCTAATGATCACAACCTTCTTTTAGTGTCTTAACTTTCAGGGTATAGCTGTGCTGTCTAATATGGCAGCCATATGTATCTATCTAAACTTAAATGTGTATTAACTAAAAATAAAAAAATAATAATAAATTCCCCTCCTCAGTCCTACTATCCTCACTTCAAGTGTTCAGTAGCCACCGTATTATAGAATATTTCCACCATTATATGAAATTCTATTGGACAGAACTAGTTTATCAATTTCTACCATTAAAAAATCTTCCAACTGAAAACATATTTGTTTGCCAAGCACGTTTCCACAGCATTTCATTCATTTATTTTTTTAATGTTAACTTTTTGACTCCTACAGATAAGCCTAATGTTATTCATTTTGTGATCATTTAAAATAGCAGTTGATTAATAAACATGTTCCCTATGCTAATCTACTCTCTGCCCTGTAGCACTGTCATTTGAGGACACCATATTAAAAGTAACACTTCAGGGGCGCCTGGGTGGCTCAGTCGTTAAGCGTCTGCCTTCGGCTCGGGTCATGATCTCAGGGTCCTGGGATCGAGCCCCGCATCGGGCTCCCTGCTCAGCGGGAAGCCTGCTTCTCCCTCTCCCACTCCCCCTGCTTGTGTTCCCTCTCTCGCTGTCTCTCTCTGTCAAATAAATAAATAAAATCTTTAAAAAAAATAAAAAAATAAAAAAAATAAAAGTAACACTTCAATTCTTTAATAATAAATTTGAAAACACCATTTAAAATTAAAAATTGCAGGGCGCCTGGGTGGCTCAGTCATTAAGCGTCTGCCTTCGGCTCAGGTCATGATCCCGGAGTCCTGGGATCCCTCAGTGGGGAGTCTGCTCCTCCCTCTGCCCCTCCCCCTGCTTGTGCACTCTCTCTCTCTCTCAAATAAATAAATAAAATCTTAAAAAAAAAAAAAGAAAGAAGGCCAGAGTAACAATACTTACATCAGACAAAATAGTCTTTAAAGCAAAGACTGTAAAAAGAGACAAAGGACACTATAAAATAATAAACAGGACAATCCAACAAGAAGATATAACAATCGTAAATACTTATGTACCCAACATAGGAGCACCCAAATACATAAAACAGTTAATAACAAACATAAAATACCTAATACAATATATTGTGTATTGATAATACAATAATAGTAGGGGATTTTCACACCCCACTTACATCAATACACAGATCATCTAAACAGAAAATCAATAAGGAAACAATGGCTTTGAATGACATACTGGAACAGATGGATTTAACAGATATTTATAGAACATTCCATCCTAAAAAAGGAGAATACACATGCTTTTCAAATGCACATCGAGCATTCTCCAGAATCGATCACATATTAGCCCACAAAACAAGCCTCAACAAATTCAGAAAGATCAAATTCATGCCATGCATCTTTTCTGACCACAATGGTATGAAACTAGATGTTAACCATAAGAAAAAATCTGGAAAGAGCACAAATACATGGAGATTAAACAAACAATGAATGGGTCAACCAGGAAATAGAGAAATCAAAAAGTACATAGAAACAAATGAAAATGAAAATACATGATCCAAAATCTTTAGGATGCAGCAAAAGCAGTTCCAAGAGGAAAGTGTATAGCAATACATGCCTACCTCAAGAAGCAAGAAAAATCTTAAATAAACAACCTAACCTCACACCCAAAGGAGCTAGAAGATGAGTCACAAACAAAACCCAAAATCAGCAAAGGAAGGAAATAATAATGATTAGAGCAGAAATCAATGATATAGAAACTAAAAAAAAAAAAAAAATAGAACAGATCAGTGAAACCAGGAATTGGTTCTTTAAAAGAATCAGTGAAATCGATAAACCTCTAGCCAGACTTTTCAAGAAAAAGAAAGGACTCAAATAAATAAAATCACAAATAAGAGAGAAGAAATAACACCACAGAAACAAAAAAATTATAAGAGAAGATTATGAAAAACTATATGCCAACAAACTGGACAACCTAGAAGAAATGGTAAATCCCTAGAAATATATAAACTACCAAATCTGAAGCAGGAAGAAAAAGAAAATTTGAACAGACTGATAACCAGCAAAGAAATTGAATCAGTAATCAAAACACTCCCAGCAAACAAAAGTCAAAACTCAGACAGTTACACAGGTGAATTCTACCAAACATTTAAAGAATTAATACCTATTCTTCTCAAACTATTCCAAAAAATAGAAGGAAGGAAAACTTCCAAATTCATTCTATTAAGTCAGCATTACCGATACCAAAACCAGATAAAGACATCTCAAAAAAAGAGAACTACAGACCAATATCCCTGATGAACATAGATGCAAAAATCCTCAACAAAATACTAGCAAACAGAATTCAATAATACATTAAAAATTCATTCACCATGATCAAGTGGGATTTATTCCAGGGATGCAAGAATGGCTCAATATTCAAAAATGAATCAACATGATACATCACATCAGTAAGAGAAAGGATAAAAACCATATGATCATCTCAATAGATTCAGGAAAAGCATTTGACAAAGTACAACATCCGTTCATGATAAAAGCCCTCAACAAAGTTGGTTTAGAGGGAACAGACCTCAACATAATAAAGGCCATCTATGAAAAACCCACAGCAAATGTCATACTCAATGGGGAAAAACTGAGAGCTTTTCCCCTAAGGTCAGGAACAGGACAAGGATGTCCACTCTCACCACTTTCATTCAACACAGTACTGGAAGTCCTAGCCACAGCAGTCAGACAACAGAAAGAAATAAAAGGCATCCAAATTGGTAAAGAAGAAGTAAAACTTCACTATTTGCAGATGACATGATACGATATATAGAAAACCCTAAAGACTCCACCAAAAAACTGCTGGAACTGATAAACAAATTCAGTAAAGTCACAGGATACAAGATCAATGTACAGAAATCTGTTGCATTTTTATACATCAATAACAAAGCAGTAGAAAGAGAAATCAAGAAAACAATCCCATTTATAATTGTGCCAAAAATAATAAGATACCTAGGAATAAACCCAACCAAATGGTGAAAGGCCTGTATTCTGAAAACTATAAAACACTGATAAAAAGAAATTGAAGATGACACAAAGAAATGGAAAGACACTCCATGCTCATGGATTGGAAGGACAAGTATTTTTTTAAAATGTCTAACTACCCAAAGCAATCTACATATTTAACACAACCCCTATCAAAATACCAGTGGCATTTTTCACAGAACTAGAACAACAACAAAAAAAATTCCAAAATTTGTGTGGAACTATGAAAGATTCGAAATAGCCAAAACAATCTTGGGGGCAGGGGGGGAAGCAAAGCTGAAGGCATGACAATTCCAGACTTCAAGTTATATTACAGAGCTGTAGTGATCAAAACAGTAAGGTACTCACATACAAATAGAAACCTAGATCAACAGCACAGAATAGAAAGCCCAGAAATGAACCCACAACAATATGGTCAATTAATATTTGACAAAGCAGGAAAGAATATCCAATGGAAAAAAGACAGTCTCTTGTTGTCTTTTCCAACAAATGGTGTTGGAAAAACTGGACAGCAACATGCAAAAGAATGAAAACTGACGACTTTCTTACATCACACACAAAAACAAATTCAAAATGGATTAAAGACCTAAATATGAGACCTGAAACCATAAAAACCCTAGAAGAGAACACAGGCAGTAACCTCTTTGACATCAGCTCTAGCAACTTTTTTCTGGATATGTCTCCAAAGGCAAGGGAAACAAAAGCAAAAATAAACTATTGGGACTACATCAAAATAAAAATCTTCTGGGGCGCCTGGGTGGCTCAGATGGTTAAGCGTCTGCCTCCGGCTCAGGTCATGATCCCAGGGTCCTGGGATCGAGTCCCACATCAGGCTCCTGACTCAGCGGGGAGTCTGCTTCTTCCTCTCCCTCTGCCTCTCCCACTGCTCGTGCTCTCTCTCTCTTTCTGTATCTCTGTGTCTCAAATGAATAAATAAAATCTTTAAAAAAAAAAAAAATCTTCTGCACATCAAAGGAAACAATCAACAAAACTAAAAGGCAACTTACAGAATGGGAGAAGGTATTTGCAAATGACATATCTGATAAAGGGCTAGTATCCAAAAATACATAAAAAACTTATAAAACTCAACACCCAAGAAACAAACAATCCAATTAAAAAATGGGCAGAAGACATGAACAGACATTTCTCCAAAGAAGACATCCAGATGGCCAACAGACACATGAAAAGATGCTCAACATCACTCATCATCATGGAAATGCAAATCAAAACTACAGTGAGATATCACCTCACACCTGTCAGAATGGCTAAATCAACAACACAAGAAACAACAGGTGCTGGTGAGGATGTAGGGAAAAAGGAACCTTCGGGCACTGTTGGTGGGAATGCAAACTGGTACAGCCACTGTGGAAACAGTATGGAGGTTACTCAAAAAATTAAAAACAGAACTACCTCACAATGCAGCAATCTCACTACTAGGTATTTACCCAAAGAATACAAAAATACTATTTCAAAGGGATACATGCAACCCAATGCTTATAGCAGCATTATTTATAATAGCCAAGATATGGAAGCAGCCCAAGTGTCCATGAATTGATGAATGGATAAAGAAGATGTGGTATATACATATAATGGAATATTACTCAGCCATAAATAAAAGAATGAAATCTTGCCATTTGCAATGACATGGATAGAGCCAGAAAGTATAATGCTAAGTGAAGTAAGTCAGTCAGGGAAAGACAAATACCATATGATTTCACTAATGTGGAATTTAATAAACAAAACAAACAAGCAAAGGAAAAAAAAGAGAGAGAAGGAGAGAGATAGAGGCAAACTAAGGAACAGACTCTTAGCTATAGAGAACAAACTGATGGTTACCAAAGAGTGGGGAGGATGGGTGAAACAGGTGATGGGGATTAAGCAGGGCACTTGTGATGAGCACCCGGCATTGCATGGAAGTGTTGAATCACTATATTGTACACCTGAAACTAAGAACACAACTGTCTGTTAAAAATAAATAAGTAATGGGGCGCCTGGGTGGCTCAGTTCGTTAAGTGACTGCCTTTGGCTCAGGTCATGATCCCAGGGTCCTAGGATCGAGCCCTGCATCAGGCTTCCTGCTCCGCGGGAAGCCTGCTTCTCCCTCTCCCACTCCCCCTGCTTGTGTTCCCTCTCTCGCTGTCTCTCTCTCTCTCTGTCAAATAAATAAATAAATAAGAAATAAACAAATATTCCACTAGACAAGCAGAGCTAAATAGTACTGAATGGTCATGGCCTTTTTGTGAATAGGCTTTTTCTCTGGCTTCACCCACAAGAACATCTTTTTGACAAGGATTTAACATAACCTCACCTAATTTCATTGGCAGCCAAAGGCAGTTTTTCTATCCTATGTCTGATCTCAGGTTTGCTTAGACATTCTTCTTCTACACTTCAAAGTTCCTCAATTAAGTTTGGCAGTGTATCTACACCGGGGGGATAGCACAAAACCCTCTCCCTGATATGGAAGGCTGTCTGTTCTCCCCAGGTCCTGTAACCCACAATTACATTAAAGTTTTAGATACACTATCAATATTAGTAGCTCTAAGAGAAGAAGAGTCTCGCTTCTCAATCTTGGACACCACAGAGTTAACTGTGGCTCAGCTGGACACAGAGGTGATCTTGGAAAAAGATATGTTTCTTCTCTGGGGATTGACTTCTTTATACTTACATCATTCTCATTGTCATTAAAAAACTGAGTTTACTAATAACTGAAGAAATCTATCTACAATTCTGGACCTTTGCTCTCCCATCATTCTAATCATACACTTTCTCCTCTTCTGATCCAAGTAGATACATGCTGAAGTCAAACACCAAGCCCTTGATCAAAATGGCTATAATTCTCCTGCTACAGTGACTCTCCCCTTCACTCTACCTAAGGGCTGATCCGATTTCCCTGTCAAATCTGTCAAGTAAATCTTTAAAGGTGTCCGTCAGTTGCCAACACGAGGTCTGGCAGACAAGAATGCTGCCTTCGGGAAGGAAGAAGAAACCTCTAGAGTTACAATATAAAAGGCAGTGAGGCTCTGAATATCCAGGGCAGTAACACTCCCATCTGAATCTCAAGTGTGGATGTTCATAAGATGTGGAAATACAGGAAGGCAGTTTCTACAGAAGACTTGAAAGCGGGGGATATTCCTTTATTTCCAAAACAAGATAACAAGACTAATGACTCATTAAACTCAATGTTCTAAATGGGGTAGAAAATGCTCCTCATGAATTTAAACGTTATTCCTTACAGACTTTCAGGGAGCCAGAGACTTTCTACTAAAATTTTTTGGATCACCTATTTGAAGTCAAAGCTGCAAGACTCTCTTTTTTTTCTTGTCTCAACTCTATAGAAAGCAAGCCTATATTTAGGATGAGTTATTGAATAGGGGAATGGAGATTCTAAGGTGGTCTAAAGACCTCTCAACAGCTAGATGTCCCATCTTATCATTCCTTAACAGGGAAGGCTAATAAAGAGCTGCCTCAAATAGTTGCTCTATGTAAGTCTCATTTCAGCTCAGCTGCTGATTCATCAGATACATTTCTCGCTGTGTGCAGGGGCTTTCTGTCTGACAAGATGAAATTTGGCTTAGTAACTAGAGTTCTGATTGCTGTATCTTCTACCTTTCATAACATGTTCTCCTAAAGGTCTTGGAATAAATAGACCAACTCCCCTTGCCATCATCCTCTTGTGCTCTCTAGCAGAAACTAGAGAGGCACATATCTGAGATCTGTATCAATTTAACAAAAAAGTTGAGAAAAAGAATGCGATGAATGTAATTTTAAAATAACGGATAAATGATAAGTTCCAAATGGTCTAGAGTATGACTAACAAAAATTGAAAGTAATAGAATATGTGGGAGAAATATTACTGGTTTCTTTCGAGATGACAATAGGTCAATAGATTACTTGTTCAGAAATTTTTCAAGGATTTTTGATTGCTTAAGAATAAATTAAAGGGGAATGCTTGCTTTATGAAAGGAAAACTTCAGATAATTATCTTAAAAGTATTACACATTTGAATAAGTGAAAAGGAACTCTGCATATTGAAGAACTATAACATAAAGTCTCTTCATTCTGTCTATACAATACTTACCCCAATAGAATATATTTAAATCAATCTGAATGCTTAATAATAGAAGAGAGTGATCCAACATATACATACATGTGTGTTTTTATATACATCTATACATGTGTGTGCATGTATATATTCTAATGAAATATACCTTTTTTGTTTTTAAAGATTTTATTTATTTATTTGAGAGAGAGAGTGCATGAGAGCACAAACAGGGGGAAGGGGCAGAGGGAGAGAGAGAAGCACTGAGCAGGGAGTCTGATGCAGGGCTCATTCCCAGGATCCAGAGATCTAGACCTGAGCCCAAGTCAGACACTTAACCAACTGAGCCACCCAGGTGCCCCCCTTCTTTGTTTTTATATATGCATATATTCCATGTATGCATGTATAATTTATTTAGAATTAAACTATATCTAAAATAATACGTTGGAAGTTTTCATTACATTGCAAAACATCAATATACTAAATGAAAAGGGTACAAAAATATTTTTAAATCATTCAGTAGAATAAAAAGTATAAAAAGTCATTTATGTCATATGTAAAATATTCGTAATGTATACAGGATGTAACTATATCATAAAAACAAGATGGCAAGCGATACTGCAGCACAGATTTCAAAGGCTTTTTATAACTTGTGTTCTTCATTATGGAAATAATAAATGTCCGTTTTAACAAAAATAAAAGGGTTTTTAAAGTAAGTTTTTTTAAGGCAAATTACAATAAATTATTTAAAAGAAAACAAAAGATCACCCAGAGAAGACCATGAGCACAATTTGATATATAATCTTCCAAACTGCTGTTCAAAATGTACCCTAATATGTTCCTATTTTTCTGAAAGATGTGTTCATTCACATAAATAATCACTTGCATATCTAAAATAGTCTCTTTCAATATTTCACATGGTGTTAGGGTTTCTTCTAGTATTTCATATTACATTGTCTCATATTCAGCTTTCCTCAAACTACTGACATCCAAAAGAAGGAAGAGGAGGGGGACGAGGAGCTGAAAGGAATGCAGAGTATCAATGTTGAACCCTCCGCACTGGACACCCTCATGGTTCATAAGGGAAGCAGTTAATAAAGAGTTTCTGTAATTGGGGCGCCTGGGTGGCTCAGTCGTTAAGCATCTGCCTTCGGCTCAGGTCATGATCCCAGGGTCCCCACATCGGGCTCCCTGCTCCGTGGGAAGCCTGCTTCTCCCTCTCCCACTCCTCCTGCTTGTGTTCCCTCTCTCGCTATGTCTCTCTCTGTCAAATAAATAAATAAAACCTTTAAAAAAAGAGTTCCTGTAATCAAATGGGTCAGTATGTTTTATTTCCATGTGTTCAGCTCAGTAGGCCTATTACTCAGCAAACAAGACACATCATGTAATTACAAATACATTTGGAGACCCTGAGGTTCTAGGTAACCCTACACCTCCAAGGTGCAAAAAGGCTTCCCCAGGCTGGATTTTTCTTTTCATGCAATGTGCATGTTTATTTACACTTATACTGCCAGTGTGTTCCTGGATTCTGGTTCCCTAGTGATAAGGAGAGGGTGTAAATATCATTAACATACAGGAACCCCAAGGAAAATGAAGGCATAGTTAGTATGCATGTCAGTAACACAATGCCACCCCACCACTCTGCTCAAAGTCAGCCACTTCTTTTTTAGTAACTGAGCATCAAATGGTTTTCTTTTCATAGAAAAATGGAAACTCTTCTTGGATGCTTTTCCGGTCAGTCAATACCACACGCACGTACTGAATAGCATCTATGTATGTGTCAGCCACTGTTGCTGGTGCAGGCACTTATGGTAAATTATTCTATCTCTGTAACATATTATTTGGAGGCAGATTGGAACTACTGACAAGGAATTTAGGGTTTAATTCGCATCTAAAAGTTTTAAATACCCGTAATTGTGGATGGCCAGGAACATTACCCATGGTTAATTTGCATATTGTTCCCTTTGTCCCTAAAATATGAGGATGTTTAGCAAAACTTGGCTAAAGTGACATGGCACACCAAACTGAAGGCAAAGATCACTTGATGGATGCTTGGTATGGAGGACTGGTGGAGTGATGATGAGCCACCACAGTGTCATTTCTTGCCCACTGAATCTCCCCGCTGAACATATCTCCTGTCCAAGCTCTCACAGATTCATCCCAGAGCTGTCTGGCTCAGTTTTCTTGGTCCTAGGTGGCTGTAAGCAGAATTGTACTTCAAGAGGTTCAAAGGGCTCAGGGGTTATCCATCAGGCCAACTCCATTTCAAATATAAAAAATCTTGTGTGCTCTGGTCAAATTGACATTTTCTCCATGTTACGTGTCAGTAGCACAAAAGCTAAAGCTCCTTCCATATTGAGATTCTGAACTTTATTCTCCTTTAATGTAACAGTCCTTTCCCTAAATCCTTTCTCAGGCCCGCTGATTGCTTCTCTTGAAAATACTCTAACCTCATATCCCTTTCTTATTATGAATAAAACAGTTATCCAAACCTCGAGAAATTTTCCTACTTCTCTAGTACTTTCAGCCTGCAACTCTGTGCCAATAGGAAAAATGGAATCAAGGTTCTGTGGGGAAAAAAACTGTGCTTCAAGGGGAAACGACATATTGTCTATAGAGCACGTGTCTCCCAGTTATCTATTTATGATTCTATGACAGCTCTTCCGCATCTCTGTAAATTCTAGATACCTGGTAGCAATGAGGGATAATTCTTATCTATAGAAATGCAAACCTTCCCTGTCCACAGAGAGTCAGTTGGCCTCCCTCCCCAGCTGTGGAGAAGCCAGGATTTTTCTCTTCAATCTATTAAATGTCTACTTGATTCCCTCACTGATTCACCAGTTAAAGAAAATCTCTAGTAACTATTCACTTTATATCAGCACAGGAGCCACAATTTTATCTTTTTTTGGAAATTATTATTTAATAGCTCCAAATGAGGAAAAAGAAGCATAACTGGAGTACTGATCAGGATATTTATAAAAATGAGAGGAGGAAAGAGGACATATCCAGCAAGAGGGGATCAAGAGTCATATTCTCTCATCACGCTTTTCATTTTTTTGTGTTTTTTTTAAGAATTATTTATTTATTTTTTAGAGAGAGAGCATAAACAGGGGGAGGGGCAAAGGGGAGAGGAAGAGAGAGAATCTCAAGCAGACTCCCCACTGAGCACAAAGCCCATCACGGGGGCTCAATCTCAGAACCCTGAGATCATGATCTGAGCTGAAATCAAGAGTCGGACGCTCAACCAACTGAGCCACCCAGGCACCCCTCATGCCTTTCTAAGCATAAAAATGTCACAATTTAGGGGGGATGAAAATGAAGATTTATTTAATAATTTTCTCTTAAAGTAATAACACTTTTACATTCATACTGGAGTCTTGATGGAAATTATTAAAGGGTGATGGTTAGTGTATGTAACCATTGCCAAAACCACTGCACCAAAGTTGAACAGGTAAGGAAGACTTTACTCAGGGCTGTTGCAACTCCAACAAAAGAACTGGAGGAGGGTTTTTTGAAGCTGGGTTGGGGGATATCCTAGATCACCTGTGTTCACAGACTGGCCTTACCCAAGGAAAAAGGGAAGCAGAAAGAGATTTTACACATTGAGAGGAGAAGGCAACATAGAGATAGAGCAGAGAGAGATTTGAGGATTGGGGTGATGTGGCCACAAGCCAAGCAATACTGGTATCCACCAAAAGCCAGAAGAGACAAGGAAACTTTCCCCCCTAAGGCCACCAGAGTGAGCACAGCCCTGCTAACACCTTGACTTTGACCCCGTAATACTGATACAGACTTCTCGTCTCCAGAACTACAAGAGGAAAAATTACCATTGTTTTAAGCCAGTAAGTTTGTGGTAATTTGTTAGAGCAGCCACAGAAAACTAATACAGGTGCGCCTGGGTGGCTCAGTCACTTGGGTGACTGACTTGATTTCAGTTCAGGTCATGATCTCAGGGTCACAGGATCGAGCCCCATGTTGGGCTCTGTGCTCATCTGGAGTCTGCTTGTTCCTCTCCCTCTGCTCTTCCTCCTGCTTGTGCTCTCTCTCTCTCATATAAATAAAATCTTCAAAAAAAAAAAAAAAAAAAAGAATACACAATCGAGAAGTTGGGTGCTGCTATAATACCTAAAACTATGGAAGAGGCTTTGGAATTGGTAATGGACAATGGCTGGAAGAATTTTGAGGCAAAGCCTAGATTGCTTTAAATGGACTATTGGTAGAAACACAAACATTAAAGACAATGCTGGGGACCACTCAGAAAGAAATGAGAAGCACAATAAAGAAGCCTGAATCATCTCAGAAAATGGCTATATTGCCATCAACAAAATATTGGAAGCAATATGACCACTAAAGATGCAGCTCAGGAGGCTCAGAAGAAAATGAGAAATGTGCTTCTGGAAAATGGAAAGGCAATCCTTGTAATATAGTGGCAGAGAGCTCACTTCACTGAGTTAGGACCTAACATTGCATGGGAAATAGAACTTGAGAGTGATGAATTTGGGTATTTAGCTGAGGAGATTTCCAAGCCAAGCACTGAAAATGCATCTTGGTTTCTTCTTGCTGTTTATGCTAAAATTCTAGAGGAAAGAGACAAATTGAGGAAAGAATCCTTAAGCAAAAAGGATCCAGGACTTGATGATTTGGGAAATTCCCAGACTGTCCGTATTGCAAAAGATGCTAAAATCAGGAGATTCACTGTTATGAAAGCGTGCTCAGGAAAGAAGGCTGGAGAACCTTTTGTCAGTGCTCAAGAGATTAAGCATGAGCAAAGAGGAGCATCAGTTGGGGGACTGGAGCAATGTAGGTGAAAAGAAGGGTGCACGGGTCCAGGAATTATGTGTGGTGGTCCAGCACTAGAGGTCCTGAAAAGTGGTTGGATTCTGGATATATGTTGAGGACAGAACTGACAATATTTTCTGATTGAATGTACATATTTTGTGAGAGAGAAAGGTTGGCGATTATTTCAAAACATTGGGTCTGGATAACTGGAAGGATGGAGTTGACATTTCCTGAGATAAATTTATAGGAAAATATCAGGAGGTCAGTTTTTATCGTAATAGATTGATATTTCCACTTAAAAAAAAAAAAACAAGCAGAGATTTTGGAAAGATAATTGAATTAAATATGGGAATCCAGAGATCAGCTTCTAGGTCCAGACAACAGCTATAAATTTGGGATTATCAATATAGAGATGCCATCTAATGGATATGACTGGAGGAAATCATCAGGACCAGACTGTAAGTACAAAATAGGAAAGGCTCAAAAACAGAGTCATAAGAGCCCTCAAAATTAAAAGGTCTAGAAGAAGAGAAGGGACTGAGCAGAGGAGACTGAGAAGGAATGTGATAGGAGAAAAACCAGGAGATTGCGGAGTTCTGTTAAGCCAAGTGAAGACACTGTTTCAATGAAGGAGCGACCAAAAGTGTCCAATCCTGCTGAGCAGGTGAGTAAGAAGAGGACTGAGAAGAGTCCATGGGATTTAGGAACCTGTAAGTCCTTGGAGACAGTGTCTAGAAAAGTTTTGTTATAACAATGGGGATGGAAGATTAACATGATGATTTCGGGGTGGGGAGGCGATAAGAGAGAATTTAAATACAGTATATACAGGAAGTGAAATGAAATTGACTGGAAAGTCAAATGATTTGCTTTAAAAAAATCCACAAATTTGGCCAGATTAAGCTCATTACTAAGTTAAAAGAGAAAACTTGTGCTGAGAGACGCCAGACGGCTAGAAGTAAGGAGGAAATGAGTAACCAACATGACTCATTCAATTAGAGAGTTTGCTAATTAAAGAGGTAGTAAGTGCGGCTTAATTTGCAAGATCTAAGGGGAAAGCAAATGTGATTGTTTTAATCTGTTAAATCTGTGTGGTAAGATGGGGCGAGAAGAGGCTGAATGGGGTTCTTGAAGGGTTAGAGGCGTTGTGAATAAAAGGCAAAGGTGAAGGAATTGACTTTTGGAAAGAAGTACTTCTTCCTCAGAAACCATAGGGATGGGCGAGAAGGTAACTGTTCACCAGGGTTTCTCAGTCTGAGCACTATTGACATTTTGAGCTGAATGATTCTTTGTTGTGGGAGAGCTGTTCCGTGCATTACAGGACATTTAGCATCCCTGACCCTGACCCACTAGATGCCAGTAGCACTCTCTCCCATCGCGACAGGCCCAACTGTCCCCTGAGAGCAAAACCGCCTTGGCTGAGATCCGCTGATAGAGAGATATATTGAAAAGAAGAGAATTTCACTGTTGAGCTGGGAGCACTAAGAGCATACAAAGCCTGAGAATGGGCTGGGTGATTAAGAGAACTTCTTGGAAAGAAATTTTTAATGACAGCTGATACTGTGGTGACTTTGATCTCTATCGATTTAGTTGACCACAAACTGTGTTTGCCAGAATCCCCTCTCATCTGCTGACTCATCTGGGAGTGAGGTCGCAACCATGCCACAACTCCTCCTGATACCTCCAGGTGCCCTCCTTCTGTCTCTCCCACTTGGGGCGAGGCGCCTCTGCTTGGTGATGAAGGGTGCCACTGGCCTTGTGGGTCATCCACCCCACTGAAGTAGGAGACTTGGAAGCAGTGTGAGACCCATGTGGGTTCCAGTTCATCTTTGACGGCTTCAGCCCATCCTTGCAGTTCCAGTTTGTGCCTACTCGCCCCGCTTCCCGTCCATCTTTCTTCGTAACTGCCAATCCCCTGATTCTGAGCTGTAGCGTCCAACGTAGACACCGTAACTGTACATAAACTCTTTAACGAGATCTCTCAGTTGTCTGAGGTGAAATCCCTCCAACAAATCCCACATTCTATACCAATTCCTTACTACCGCCTGTATGTCAGGTATACAACACTATAAACTATGTTTTAGCGTCCTTATTTTATAGGTGAGGACACTGACACTCAGGAAGACGAATTCCATCAAGATCCCACGTTTAGTAAGTGGTGGACATAGAGTTTGAACAACATCCGCCTTCCTTTAAAATCCTCTCTCCTTCCACCATATTGGTCTACCATGCTGTCAGTTACTGGCTTTGGGAGGTTTTTAAATGTATCAACCTTGACCTATGGATAAACGACTCTCTATTGTATTGTAATAATGGTGGCAAGTGAATAAAAGCACCTTTCAAGATAGCATTTAATGATGTATTACAGGTAGGAGGCACAAAACTTCAAGATACAATTTACTTGCTCTTCAAAGATAGAAAATAAGAAGAGTTTAAGTTTCCCATCTTTTATGACTGCATAATGCTTATGAGACACTAACATTTGGTGGCAGCAGATGTCCTGGAAGTTTAGAAAGGACCTTAATCAACCCATCAACATTCAGTTTAATCAGAACTAGGAGAGAGTGATCAGGGATTTTATGACTATACTCGTGTGACCGTCAATGCCCTGGCTCTAGCTTCCTCCCTCTTATTACCACAGGCAGAGTTTCTAAGCCTCTCCCTCCCCAAGTTATACTTACAGCAACAAAGCAGCCATGCTCACAGTACACATGGACTGTGGCAATAGACCAAGATAGAATGAATCTTGATTTTTATTTGCTGGTGTTGTACAAATCAGCAGCATAACCACCCAGGCGTTGATGAAAACATATTAGGTTCTCCGGGTGAACAATCTCAGATGTACATCTCTCTTGTGTCTGCTGTAAAGTATAAAGTCCTAAGGTACAGGGACAAATCTATGAATTGCTTTCCCAATAAGGCTAGAATCATAGAATATCAACATTGGAAGAGATTTTATTTTTTTTTTCAGGTCACCTAACCCATTTCCATTCCAAATGGTTGAATCCATTCTAAAACAAAGCTAGCTGTCATCCATGCTCTTTTTACACTCCAAAACACCAGAGAATTACCCAACTCTAAAGAGAGCCCACATTGTCCTCTGATAGCTAAAAGCTAGGATGCACTTCTTGCTTTGAGCTAGACTATGCCTGCCCATGATTATGACCCAGGTGTTACAAGAGTCATTTTGCATCATTCGGAGTATGTTTCCTCCACCCACTGTGTGCCATATTTAGCATTTAGTGCATGCTCTGTTGTTATAATAATGGCAATAATAATGAGATTGACATTAAACCAGCTACTTTCTAAACCAATTTGTTCCATCAGTAAAATTTTTGTTAGATTGATTACTAGAAGCATAAATGATTATTGCTTTTGCCACATTTTTTTCACTTTATATCATAGTAGCATTATGGTTATAAAAGCTCAAAAAAGGTAATAATTATTTTAGTAGTCATTTTGAAAAGCCTCTTTTCCATGATTTCCACAGAAAATTATTCACTTGAACAGTTTTTTTTAAGTCATAGTAAATACAGGATATGTGGTTTTTTATCTTCTAAAAATAAGCTTAGTATTCCAGCTCACTCTAAGACCGCAGTTGTATTACCTGAGAACAGGATAAAATTTTGAAATCAAATATCTTCAAGGAAGGGGTGCAAGATGGCAGAGTAAGAGGACCCAAAGCTCACCTCATCCCACGTTAACAACTAGATATCACTCACATCGACGTAAATAAACCAGAGAGCCATCCAAAGACCGGCAGAACAAGCTCCACTACTGAATGTAGAGAAGACGCCACATCGGAGAGGTTAGGAAAAGCAGAAACAGTGGCTGGGAGCTGCCCACAGGCGGGAAGGAACTGGGTCGCAGAGAGGCGAAAGCACCAGGGAGCCCACACAGGCAAAACAAATCCCCATAACGTCTGGCCTTGAAAACCAGAGGGGCTGCATTCCATGGGTTTGTAGAACCAGGGAGACTTGGAGTCTGGAGCTTTTAAAAGTCAGCTGACTCAGCACGGGGTGAGCTGGGAGGGCAGTGATAGCTGGGTCCCACCCTTAAAGAGACAACAGCCTGAAGACAGGCCACGAAGAAGCCACAGCTGGCACAACAGGAGGGACATGCGCTTACACTGATTTCAGAGGGTGCCGGGAGACTTGTCTGGAACAGAGGAGCTGGCAGTCACCCTTCTCCTCCCCCTCCCCAGCGTAAACCTGCGGGACGCAGCACTGCACCGACACTGGCTACCTAATCTGGGAGCAGTGCTCTCCTGAGGACTTGCCCACTCCGAGCATGCTGGCCTGCGCAAATTTTGCTAACACCATGCACACACCCTGCCCAACTGCCGTGAGCACAGATGCCACACAACTCTGGCCGCCACCACTCCCACCGTGTGCCAAGCCGCCAGCAGCCACCAGGCTGTGGGAGATCTGGCCTAGAACTAGTGGCTCAGTGCAAATCGTGGTAACATCGCTGCCCCGCCCCCGAGCCCTCCTGCTATCATGCCCCCTCAGAATGTGGGTCTCACTAACACCACAGAAAGCAAGTACAGCCAACAGCAGACAAAGAATCAGTGCAGACATCTGGACTGAAAGGAAAAGTGACTCAGACACAACAGCAGGACACAAGCAACACACACAGGAGACTCCCCTGAAGTGCCAGGTTCTGGGGAGCAGGGGACACGGCACTGCAGGGCCCTACAGCACCTCTTTTCATAAAGCCACTACTTTCAAGGGCAGAAGACATAGCTGAGTTTCCTAACACACAGAAACAGACACAGAGAAGTTCACAAAATGAGAAGAGAGAGACAGATGTCCCATATGACAGAACAGGACAAAAATCAGGAGATCTAAGTGAAAGAGAAATCTAAGTGAAATCTAAGTGAAAGAGAAATAAGTCATATGCCTGATACAGAATTTAAAGTAATGATCATAAAGATACCCACTGGACTTCAGAAAAGGGTGGAGGACATCAGTGGTACCCTTAACAAAGAGATAAAAAATAGTACATCACGGATGAAGAACTGTGATGAAATTAAAAATACAACAGATGGAATAAGCAGTAGGCTACAGGAAGCAGAGGAATGTATTGGGGACCTGCAGGATAGAAGAATGAAAAGCAATCAAGCTGAACAGGTGAGAGACAAACAAATACCACATAATGAGAATAGACTTAGAGAACTCAGTGACTTCATCAAGTGTAAAAACATTTGTGTTATAGGGATTCCAGAAGAAGAGAGGGAAGGGAGGGGGCAGAAAATGTATTTGAAGAAATAATAGCTGAAAACTTCCCAAATCTGGGGAGGGAAACAGATACCCAGATTCAGGAGGCACAGAGATCCCCCAACAAATTCAACCCAAGGAGGTCCACACCAAGACACATGGTAATTAAAATTGCAAAAGAAATAATGATAAAGAATTTTAAAGTTTGCAAGAGAAAAGAAAACAGTTACATACAAGGGAAAACCAGGTAAGGCTATCAGCTGATTTTTCAGCAGTAACTTTGCAGGCCAGAGGGCAGTTGCATGATGTATTCAAAGTGCTGAAAGGGAAAAATCCACAGCCAAGAATATTCTATCCAACAAGGCTATATCATTCAGAATAGTGGGAGAGATAAAGAGCTTCCCAGACAAACAAAAATTAAGAGCATTCATGACCACTAAGCCAGGCCCACAAGAAATGTTCAGGGAGACTCTGTGAGTGGAAAACAAAAACCATAAGTAAGAGTAAGAAAAATAGGAAGCACGAAAGAAAAAAAATTAAGTATATCTATAAAAATCAGTCAAAAGAGGCACAAAATAAAAGGATGTAAAAAATGATATCCTCCCCAATGTCATGGAACACTACATCAAAACCTAATGATGTAATGTATGGTGATTAACATAACATAATAAAAAAAATGATATCAAATACCTGAAACATGGAAGGGAGAGGAATAAAGAATGATTTCAAAATTAAGCAACCATCAGCTTAATATACATTGCTATCCGGAAGATGTTATACATAAACCAAATGGTAACCACAAATCAAAAAACAGTAATAGATACGCAAAAATAAAGAGTAAGGAAGCCAAGTATACCACTAACACAAACCAGCAAACAATGCAAGTGAAGAAAGGATCAGAGAAAAACTACAAAAACAAACACAAAACAAGTAACAAAATGGCAAAAAATACATATCTATCAATAATTATTTGAATTACTTTGAATTGACTAAACATTCCAACCAAAAGACACAGGATGACAGAGTAGATAAAAAAAAAACAAGACCCATCTATATGCTGTCTAAAAGAGACTTATTTTAGACCCAAAGACACCTACAGATTCAAAGTGAGGGAATGGATGGGGTACCTGAGTGGCGCAGTAGGTTAAGCATCTGACTCTTGCTATCAGCTCAGGTCTTGATCTCAGGGGACATGAGTTCAAGTCCCATGTTGGGCTTCACACTGGGTGTGGAGCCTACAAAGGAAGGAAGGAAGAAAGGGAGGGAGGGAGGGAGGAAGAAAGTGAGAGGATGAAGAAACATCTATCATGCAAATGGATGTCAAAAGAAAGCCGGAGTATCAAAGACTGTAACAAGAGACAAAGAATAATATATAATAATAACAGGGACAATCCAACAAGAAGATATAATAATTATAAATATATATGCACCCAACATGGGAACACCCAAATACATAAAGCAGTTAATAACAAACATAAAGGAACTAACTGAAAATAATACAATAATAATAGGGGACTTTACCACCCACTTAAACTGAAGGACAGATCATCCAAACAGAAAATCAGCAAGGACACAGTGGCTTTGAACGACACACTGGACCAGGAGGATTTAACAGATAGATTCAAAACATTCCATCCTAAAACAGCAGAATATACATTCTCTTCAAGTGCACATGGAACATTGTCCAGAATTGATCACATATAAGCCCACAAACAAGACTCAACAAATTCAAGAAGATTGAAGTCATATCATGCATCTTTTCTGACCACAATGGTATGAAACTAGAAATCAACCACAAGAAAAAATCTGGAAAGAACACAAATACATGGATGTTAAACAACATGCTACTAAACAATGAATAGGTCAACCAGGAAATAGAGAAATCAAAAAGTACATGGAAACAAATGAAAATGAAAATACACGATCCAAAATCTTTAGGATGCAGCAAAAGTAGTTCCAAGAGGGAAGTTTATAGCAATACACGCCTACCGCAAGAAGCAAGAAAAGTCTCAAATAAACAACCTAACCTTATACCCAAAGGAGCTTGAAAAGAGCAACAAACAAAACCCAAAACCAGCAGAAGGAAGGAAATAATAAAGATTACAGCAGAAATCAATGATATAGAAACTAAAAAACAATAGAACAGATCAATGAAACCAGGAGCTGGTTCTTTGAAAAGATAAAACAAAACAAAACAAAACAAAAAACTGATAAACCTCTAGCCAGACTCATCAAAAAAAAAAAAAAAAAAAGAAAGAGAGAGAGGACTCAAATAAACAGAATCACAAATGAGAGGAAAAATAGCAACCAACACCATAGAAATATAAACAATTATAGGAGAATATTATAAAAAATTATATGCCAACAAATCAGACAACCCAGAAGAAACAGATAAATTCCTAGAAACATGTAAACTACCAAAACTGAAGCATGAAGAAAAAGAAAATTGAACAGACTGATTACCAGCAAGGAGACTGAATCAGTAATCAAAACACTCCCAGCAAAAAAATCCAGGACAGGTGGCTTCACAGGCAAATTCTACCAAACATTTAAAGAAGAGTTAATACATGTTCTACTCAAACTTTTCCAAAATAGAAGAAGAAAAATTTTGTAATGCATTCTATGAAACAAGTATCAATCACCCTGATACCAAAACCAAATAAAGACACCACACCCAAAAAAAAAAGAACTACAGGCCAATATCCCTGATGAACATAGATGCAAAAATCCTCAACAAAATACTAGCAAACAGAATTCAATAATACATTTTTTTTAAAAATTCACCACAACCATGTGGGATTTATTCCTGGGATGCAAGAATGGCTCAATATTCAAAAATCAATCAACATGCTATATCACATCAATAACAGAAAGGATAAAAACCATATGATCATCTCAAGATTCAGGAAAAGCATTTGACAAACTCAACAAAGTTGGTTTAGAGGGAACAGATCTCAACATAATAAAGGCCACCTATGAAAAACCCACAGCAAATGTCATACTCAATGGGGAAAAACTGAGAGCTTTTCCCCTAAGGTCAGGAACAGGACAAGGATGTCCACTCTCACCACTTTCATTCAACACAGTACTGGAAGTCCTAGCCACAGCAGTCAAACAACAGAAAGAAATAAAAGGCATCCAAATTGGCAAGGAAGAAGTAAAACTTCACTATTTGCAGATGACATGATACGATATATAGAAAACCCTAAAGACTCCACCAAAAAACTGCTGGAACTGATAAACAAATTCAGTAAAGTCACAGGATACAAGATCAATGTACAGAAATCTGTTGCATTTTTGGGGCGCCTGGGTGGCTCAGTCGTTAAGTGTCTGCCTTCAGCTCAGGTCATGATCCCAGAGTCCTGGGATCGAGCCCCGCATTGGGCTCCCTGCTCCGCGGGAAGCCTGCTTCTCCCTCTCCCACTCCCCCTGCTTGTGTTCTCTCTCTTGCTGTGTCTCTCTCTGTCAAATAAATAAATACAATCTTTAAAAAAAAAAAAAAGAAAGAAATCTGTTGCATTTTTATACATCAATAACGAAGTAGTAGAAAGAGAAATCAAGAAAACAATCCCATTTATAATTGTGCCAAAAATAATAAGATACCTAGGAATAAACCTAACCAAATGGTGAAAGGCTTATATTCTGAAAACTATAAAACACTGACAAAAAGAAATTGAAGATGACACAAAGACAGGGAAAGACATTCCATGCTCGTGGATTGGAAGGACAAATATTGTTAAAATGTCTAACTACCCAAAGCAATCTACATATTTAACACAACCCCTATCAAAATACCAATGGCATTTTTCACAAAACTAGAACAACAACAAAATTCCAAAATTTGTATGGAACTATGAAAGATCCCAAATAGCCAAAACAATCTTGAGAAAAAAAAAAAAAAAGCAAAGCTGAAGGCATGACAATTCCAGACTTCAAGTTATATTACAGAGCTGAGTGATCAAAACAGTATGGTACTGGCATAAAAATAAACATATAGATCAAAGCACAGAATAGAAAGCTCAGAAATGAACCCACAACAATATGGTCAATTAATATTTGACAAAGCAGGAAAGAAAATCCAATGGAGAAAAGACAGTCTCTTCAACAAATGGTGTTGGAAAAACTGGACAGCAACATGCAAAAGAATGAAACTGGACCACTTTCTTACACCATACACAATAAATAAATTCAAAATAGATTAAAGACCTAAATATGAGACCTGATGGGCGCCTGGGTGGCTCAGTCGTTAAGCGTCTGCCTTCGGCTCAGGTCATGATCCCAGGGTCCTGGGATCGAGTCCCACATCGGGCTCCCTGCTCGGCAGGAAGCCCGCTTCTCCCTCTCCCACTCCCCCTGCTTGTGTTCCTGCTCTCGCTGTCTCTCTCTGTCAAATAAATAAATAAAATCTTTAAAAAAATAAAATAAAATAAAATAAAATAAATAAATAAATATGAGACCTGAAACCATAAAAACCCTAAAAGAATACACAGGCAGTAACTTCTTTGACCTTGGCTGTAGCAACATTTTTCTAGTTATGTCTCCTGAGGCAAGGGAAACAAAAGCAAGAATAAGCTATTGGGACCATATAAAAGTAAAAATCTTCATTACAATGAAGAAAATAATCAACAAAACTAAAAGGCAACTTACAGAATGGGAGAAGATATTTGCAAATGATATATCTGATATATTTTGATATCCAAAATATATAATGAACTTATAAAACTCAACACCCCAAAAACAAATAATCCAATTAAAAAATGAGCAGAAGACATGAACAGATATTTCTTCAAAGAAGACATCCGATGGCCAACAGACACATGAAAAGATGCTCAACATCACTCATCATCATGGAAATGCAAATCAAAACTACAGTGAGATATCACCGCACACCTGTCAGAATGGCTAAATCAACAACACAAGAAACAACAGATGTTGGTGAGGATATAGGGAAAAAAGGAACCCTTGGGCACTGTTGGTGGGAATGCAAACTGGTGCAGTCACTGTGGAAACAGTATGGAAATTCTTTAAAAGTTAAAAATTGAACTGGGGCACTTGGGTGGCTCAGTCAGTTGAACGTGGGACTCTTAGTTTTAGCTCAGCTCATGATCTCGGGGTCATGAGATCGAGCTGCTTGGGATTCTCTCCCTCTCCCTCTCCCCACCCTGCTCTTGAGCTCGCTCTCTCTCTCTTTCTCTCTCCCTCTCTCCCCCTCTCCTGAGGCAAGGGAAATGATGCAGTAATCACTCTACTAGGTATTTACCCAAAAAATATAAAAACACTAATTCTAATACATACACCCTGATGTTTATTGCAGCATTATTTACAATAGCCAGACTAAGGAAGTAGCCCAAGGGTCCATCAATTGATGAATGGATAAAGAGGTGGTGCATATATATACACACACACACACACATACACGCACACACACATACACACACACACACACACACACACACAATGGACTATTACTCAGACATAAAAAAAAAAAAAGAATGAAATCTTGCCATTTGCAATGACATGGATGGAGCTAGAAAGTACAATGCTAAGTGAAATAAGTCAGAGAAAGACAAATACCATATGATTTTACTCATATGTGGAATTTAAGAAACAAAACAAACAAGCAAAGGGGGAAAAAAACAGAGAGAAGTAAATGAAGAAACAGACTCTTAACCATAGAGAAGAAACTGATGGTTACCAGAAGGGAGGTGGCGGGGTGGCAGGGGTGGGTTGGGTGAAACAGGTGATGGGGATTCTGGGGTGCACTTGTGATGAGCAGCAGATGTTGTATGGAATTGCTGAATCACTATATTGTAAACCTGAAACTAATAACGTACTGTATGTTAACTATACTGGGATTTAAAAAAAATTTTTTAAAGAACATCTTCATCAAAACTAGGAACAATTAACTCATGCATATTATCTTCTACTGGTGCCTGATGGATCTTGATACATGTTCTACCCCTTTCAAGATTGGAGAAATCAAGGCACAAAGAGCTCTTACTATTTTTGAGATCTCACAGCCATCTGCCAAAAATAGAAGGAAGGGCTTTCAACGGCCCATCTCTTCGTACCTAGAGCACAGTCCCTCCAGGAATGCCTTATCTTTTACCTCATCAGGGTCTGTCTCTGCTAAGGGAAAACGGATAGTGCAGGTTATTGACAACATAAATGACCTCAAGAAGAAAATTATAGACATGCCAACATGTGCTAAAGCACAGAGTTTATCAGTATTAAGAAATGATTCATCAGTTTAATTTCTCAGTAACTGATTAGTATCTGTCCTCTGAATAAATCTGCTTCTGGGATGCCTATGTTCTGTTCAGTTACAAGTAAAATAATGTTTAATAAGAAAATGAATGAAAGATTGCTTCTTTCAGATAAAAGAGTGCAAAAGTCCTAAAGGGGAAAAAAACTAGAAAAAATAAGAAGCAAAGTTTAATGATTCAACTTTAGATAGCAGTACACAATGGGAAAAAAATGCAATTTAGTAAAATTCAATAAATAATTCTTTTAAATTAAATTATTTGTTAAAATTAAGCCGTGCTCTGGGTTTTTAAATCAAAATGAATATACTATGGTAATTGGGGATATGAGAAAAAATAAATTAGCCCTACTTGGAACATAGTTAATGTGTCTGAATGGATGCCAATACCCGTTTGTGAGAGGGAATGATATTCTAGTAGATGAAAGTTGCAAATTATGTTTTAATAGGTTCACATACAATGATAGGCAAATTGTAATACTCATTTTCTTCTGAATACTTCAATTTGCACTGTTTTCCTCCAATAATTTCTGCTTCAATGATTGTATATTGATCTTCACTATGTATTATATTTCCTTAAATTAAATACTCTATTTGTAAGCTGCAGGGGAGGTGGGGGACGACACACATGAAGACTAATCCAAATTCTCGTGAAACCACCTGATCTTTCATCAGCATGGCACTTCATTTTCAAAAATAATTCCTGTGATTTTTTTTTTTTTGCCTTGAATATTCAGGAACTAGCTATCCAATTCATTTGTATTTATTCATCTTGCTTTTTCTTCATATTTGATCTTTGTTTCTGCCTTGAGTCATTTCACAGCTAATTAATTTCTCTACCTCCCAAGTGAGAAAAAGACAAAATAATATAAGGTATTCTAGTAGTGTCGAAGGAGAAAAAATTAGAAAGGCACTACAGTTGTTCCAATGTCTGTGCCATCTGACCCCAGGTCCACCTCCTTCCTTCCGCACTGCTCTGGGTACGCACAACTTTTGACATGCAGCTCTACCTCTGCCCTACTTAGAGAGGCAGCCAATCCTGCCAAACCTGGCTGTATATGTGGAAATAAACATGACAGCTCCATGCCTGTGAGGTCACCAATAGTTTTGCTTCCCCAATACAAGAAAGCCTTGGAAATGGCATGTTTACTGAGAATTCCCTCCATCCCTCCAAATTAATTTCTTCTAAAGAATACAGCTCTACCTTCTTTTCCTGATTGATAATCTGCCTTCCCTGAAGGGTCTGGAGTCCTCCTCACTCTTGCCCTCATGTAGCCAGATTTTCAACAACACACCAGCTAGCTCCCCCTTGCCTGCTCCCTTCTCCTGGGGATGAGAATTTGAGCCTGTAACATCAGACACTGTTTCAAAGAAGACACACCATCGGGAAATCTGTTTGTACCATCCACTTACTACAAGTATGTCCACCACCTAGAGATCACAATAAAGCAGCCCTGTGGAAAGTCATAGCTCGATAGAATACTGTTCTCTTTGGCACTTCCCGCATGGATAATGTTTTGGAGACTTAGGCACTTCATTGAAGGCAACTCAGCCTTCAATTTGTCCTACCAATTAGTTACCTCTTGCCCTTTCTTGGTTCTCTCTGCTCCCCCTCACCAGCCAACATTCAAAGTCCTATAAGAACTTATATAATTCAGGTTAATTTAATTTCATCTTTTTGTCACTGTTTCTTACTCCAAATCACCAAAATTTGTCAGCAATTATAGTAATAGCTCAGAACTGATGTCAGGTTTCTCTATAGTAAGTTTCTTTTTAGCAAGGTTGATAAAATCTGCAACAAAACTGGTACAAAATATCGATCCACTCTCTCTATAGATCTATGAATGCTTTGACTAATATGAAGAAAGCCTGGAGAGATACCAACTAACTAAAAGGATTAGCCATACATTGATATTTTAGTTGGCCTTGTGTTAAGGAACTTGAAGATCCCCAACAGTGCATAAGCTTATTATCTTAATCATTGCTGCAACCCCTAGGACCTATCACAGTACATTACTAAGGTGGGTTTCTAAAATTTTAGTTAAATAAATAAGTGAATGGATCTTGTGCCTTAATTCAAGGTATCAAAAGTAACTTGAATAAATACCAGTCATGGAAGAATAGTGCAAAAAATAGTGAGTACTATAAAAATTAAAAGAAAAGATAGAATAGAATTTAATGAAGAAGTTGGAAAAGAGCACAGACAGAATTTGGAACTATTCAGCCTTAAATTTTGGGCAAGGTTTAGCATCAGGTAAGGGGGAAAGTATTCCTAGCACAGGGAACAGAATACATGAGTACCCACAGGTGCATAAGAGAATGGACCGACAAGGAGAATGGCTCTTTGGAGTGAAGAATGTGCAGGAAATACAGTTAGATGGAGAGGCTGAGGCCAGAACATGGAGATCATGAAAATTCAGGCTGGGGAGGACTTAGAAAAGCACGAGTAAATTTTGAGTCTAGTAAGAAAGATGTTTTTTTGTTCATCAAGTCATCAACTTCCTCTCCATTCTGCTAAGTCCATTTTGCCAAAAGATCCTTATTTCTTTCTCATGCTCTGTGTTAAACATAAGACTTCAGGGTAGGCTGGGGAGTAGAGAGTTCATGGTAAACTGAAAAGAGAGAGCCATAATCAAGTACGTGACATAGTAAGTTGGGCAAAGATGTTGTCAAATGCCTGTTCCCCAAACTATCCCCAAAGCATCTACTGACAAAACAAAGCACAGTTAATTGCTTACCATGGTAACGGAGAACACTAGGTCAACAGGGTCTTAGTAATGTCCTAGAGAGGGAAGGACAAAGTCAGGATGTTTATTGAGATTTTGCTTAAGGCAGGTGTTTCGGTGTGGAGGCTTGATGACTATTGAGTAGGAATCACGATGTAATGGCTTAGACTAACAGGCACAGCAATGTGAGACCATGGAGATAAGGGGTTCAGGATCTGGCATAAACTGTCCACAGATGCTTTTAATTAATGAGCTGAAAGAACTATCTGGAAGTTCTTGGAATGAAAAAGTTAGTTACAAGTTGTATCTTCCTGGGAGAGAGTCTCATGAAATATTGAGGCTATGTCGAAGACAGTGGAATAATAAAGTCATGCTAACAGAGATGGTGAGCTGCAGAGATGGTTTCGATTCTCAAAGTACGTGCATGCAAAGAGCAGAGGAAGCAGACCAGAGGGAAGAGGGGCCACGCTGTGCTAGGTAGATTCAGAAAAGTCTTCAAAGAAAGACGTGACCTCTGTGCCACCACCTGAAGGATGAGCGTGAGTTTGACCTGTGTACAAAAAGGGAGAAAGAATTTCAGGGCATAACATTGTGTACGAAAAGGTCTGGAAGAATGCGTTTGGTCAAAAGGACTCTAAGGAGTTTCCATAAGCAGAAGGCTTTTACTCTGGTTCTAAAATAGCAATTGATGTACTTCTACTGTATTCATTTTAATGATTCAGAATATATTGTTGGGAATGAACTTTGTGTATAAGTTAAGAATGATTTTTTCTAATTATTCCTGAAAGCCTTTAGTGTTTTAAGATTAGTTTAAAAACAAATATAATTTGGAGAGACAAACTTAAACTCATGTGTTTTTTTTTTAAATAGATGTTTTTTTAAGAACGAATTGTTAAGGGGTGCCTGGGTGACTCAGTCTTTGGGCGTCTGCCTTCGGCTCAGGTCATGATCCCAGGGTCCTGGGATGGAGCCCTGCATTGGACTCCCTGCTCCGCGGGAGGCCTGCTTCTCCCTCTCCCACTCCCCCTGCTTGTGTTCCCTCTCTCACTGTGTCTCTCTCTGTGTCAAATAAATAAATAAAATCTTTAAAAAAAAAAAAAAAGAATGAATTGTTAAAACATATAGAACCTCACCCTCACCTAGGGAGAATTAAAAAGAAAGGAAGCATGGAGCTTCCAACAGGGTTCATAGTTTCTATGATATAGTGTGATAACATTCAAATCCTCCAGGAGAAGAAAGGAAATATTCTATCATACTGAAAGCCAGAGTTGAGACCATTTAGATCTCTCTCCTGCATGTCAGGGAATTTTCGGTAAACTAACTTAGAAATAAAACCAAATGGGATACGACTGCCGTGCTGTATAATAGAAGAGATGGCTTTGAAAGAGATTTAATCAGAAAATAAATTTCAAAATCAAAAGCATGCTTTGCCTGGATCCACCATTCCAGAGTCAAACCCTGGTCCCCAATGGGGTCCAACAACAAGGAACTGAAATCCCTCTGTGAACCCAGAGAGGACCTCAAACTAGTCTTGAAGTGACAAGACACAGTTAAGTCTTCTTAAATATTATTTTCCCTATATCCCATCAAAATCATAACCCTTATTATCTCCTTTCACCCGCCCTCTCCTCAAAATATGTGGGGAGTTCACTAAAACAGCCTCTATCTTTTGGGAGACCCCTCGCTGCACTGGGTCTTGCACTGTGCTTTGGGTCTTTCCTCCTAAATGCCCTAACCTGCTTTTTATCTTCCAGAATAAAGGTCACCAAACTCCAAATGAGGTTCAGATGGAATGTCACAACGAGGTCCAACCAGACATCAACAGGGGACCCCCTCGATAGATCGGGGTAAGAGGAACCCCGGCTGCTGTCCCCTATCCAACACCCTGACCAGCAGGAAGTAGCTACGATCAGTCACTCACACTTCTTCCCTAATAGCAGTTAGGTTTACCTCTTCACTGGGGGGAATGATGAAGGATAGTTGGAAGGCAGGCAGGCAGGGACAAGGGATACACCCCCCCCCCCGGGGCCCTAAAAGGAAACCACCCTTAAAAGGATTTTGCACCACCCTGGAAGGAACCCTCCACCCTTTCCCACATGATAGATGTGACAAAAACCTGATTGGATGGCAGGCACAGGGAGGGTTCATCAGATTAAAACAGCCTACCAACAAGCCCATAAAAACCCTTAGACTTAGAAACTCCGGTGGCAACCCTCAAGGGTCCCCTCCCTCCTCGGGAGCTTTGTACTATCACTTTGCTATGGCTCAATAAACCTTGCTTTGCTGCCCACCAAAAGAAAAAAGAAAATCATGCTTTGGTGCAAGAACAACAGGAAACCAACAAGCCTTTGATCTCAGGAGCTTCACCTAGAAAGCTGCATCCTTATTCCTTTGGTGTCCTTGTCTGATAAAGGTCAAGGCACCTCCACCTGGCCCTTCTAGGAGTTGGTCAGACCCAAGTCCTCCAGTCAGTGATGAGCACAGCTCAGATTCCACAAGCTGCAAGCCTGCTAAACCCACACCTGAGAGCCCAGACAGATTCAAAACAACCAGCTAATTAAACCTGGAGCACCAAGCTATCATCAACCGAGATTCATGGGCATCCAACAAGCAGAAGAACTAGCAACCCGGCATTCAGCAACAGCTGTCACCTGCTATAATGTTCTTTAATTATCTTAAAATCTCTAAGAACTGACAAATGGGTGACAAAATGCAATTTTCTGTGTCAGGAAGCGAGAGACAAGCCTGTGTTACTTTGATGAAAGGAAATACTGTAAAATCATCTCTCTCAGCTCTTCTTACTGGGGAGGGGGGCTGTTGTCACTCAATTCTAGTCTGTAAACACTGTTTCCTTCTTTATAAAGATTAAATGGAAGAGGCCAGAATGGGCCTTGGGCTGTGCCAAGCTGTCCCCTGGCCCAGCTCCAGTCCCAGCCCCACAATGCTACTTGCTTCCTCCCATGGAGAGGCATTCCTGGGGTGGACCTAAATTAGCAAAGACTGACTGACCCAAGTTCCCTGGAATCACATCATGCCTCCTGCCACAAATTTCTCCAGGTGCCTGTCCAAATTGTGACCTAACCCCTCTATGTTGCCGTGATGTCTGTTATGACCTCCACAAGGATTTCCAGTAGTCCCTAATTTCCGTTTTGGTCATTACATTCTACAGAATGTGCATGATGACATCTTTGTTCCCCTTGGGCAAGTTTACTTCTACCATTTACACAGCTTTTCCAGCCTTTATAGGTAAAAAATGTTCATGAGAACACAAAATAAATTGTAGAAAGAAGGTGACTGTGTAGTAAACAGCTTTTAACATCAGCTAGAAAACCACATCATCTATATAGAGTAGGAGGGCACTCATAAGCCAAGAGCATTGCACTACTCATGGTCACAGAAATAAAACAGAGAAAAATATGAGCGAGCTCACATTGGCTGAGAGTGTAAGACAGCCCTTAGAGCTTGAGGAAAACATATATTAACAGTGCACTACAACAGATTGTTACATACAATTAAAACTGATATATGTGTGTGCAGTTTTTTAAAGTATTTGAGAGACAAATAGCATAACCAATCAGCAGGCTAGTGTCTGTTACCAGGCGCTAACAATCTAAAAGGATTGCTAATAATTCTCAAAACAGACAGTATTTGTGACTTGTTCTAAAATTGTGTGTAAATATATTAATGCATGTAAAAATGACTGCAAGCTCTGGTTACATTTTTGAACCATTGAAACACAGTTTTTATATTAAGATTTTAAATTAGAGTGTTAATAGCTGATCCGTGAACATTCCTGCCCACTAATTACAGTATAACCACTTAAATTTTGTATTTAAAAACATTTTATGCAATTAGCACATTATTTTTAAATGTCTATTAATAGTTAAATTAGACTGTTTTGTGATCTCTGAGATGTAAGCTCTCTGGGGATAAGGCCAAGATCTGTCAAGAAGTTTTGTTAGTGACATTCTGATAATGTTAATATTATCAACATTTGGTATATGATATATATTTTTTTTTATTAGAGAGAAAGAGCACATACGTAAGCAGGGAGGGGCAGAGGGAGAGGGAGAGAGAGAATCCTAAGCAAGCTCTACACCCAGCACAGAGCCCGATGCAGGGCTCAATCTCACGACCCTGAGATCATGACCTGAGCGGAAATCAAGAGTCAGACGCTTAACCGACTGAGTCACCCAGGTGCCGTGATAATTTTTGATAATAGAGGAAAGTCAACTGTTTTCTCCAAGGCCATGTAGTCAAATTCATCCATTTTTTTCTTTTCTGTTTTCAATCATCACTGCATCTCACCTTATCACTTCAGAGCACAGGCCTGGGCATCTCCGTGTCCAGCACATGATTAGACCAGTTATTGAAATGGCACCTCAAATGGACATGCCACTAATCTAATGAGATGAGAAGATATTTATTTTCTCCAGTCAACAACTACTGAAAACCAAGGGCAGGGCATGACGCTGATCCAGAAGAAGGTACAGCACCAAAAATAAATGAATTAAAACAAAACAAAACAAAAAAAGAAAAGGATGGAATCCATGGATTCAGAGAGACTTAAAAAAACCTATCAATCAAGTGCAAATGGAGCCATTTAGGTCCTTATTATTTTGCCCCAGCTGAAGAAAGAAAAGAAGAAAGAAAGAAAAGAAAGAAAAAGAAAGAAAGAAAGAAAGAAAGAAAGAAAGAAGAAAGAAAGAAAGAAAGGAAGGAAGAAAGAAAAAAGGAAGACAGGAAAATTTACACAAGGACCAGGTATTTGATTGTATTAACTACTGTTAACAATTTAAGCCTAACAATGAAATTACTTTTATATTTTATAGATATACACTGAAATATTCATGAACAAAACAATATAATTTATTTAAAATTCATCTAGGTGGGAGTGGGGTAGATTTATTTTTGAAACAAAATTTTTGAACCAGGATGATGAATATGTGGCTGATCACCATACTATTCCTTCTTTATATATGTGTGAAATTTTCATCATAAAAAATTTGAAAATAAATAAAAAATGAAACACATGATTTGTTGTGGTCCAGAGTCATGGTTTTTTTTTATTCCAATGGGCTAACTAGATTCGACTTAGAATGGAATGTGGTTTATATAAAATGCAGTATTTGGTACAGCCTAATTAATCCACCTGTCCACCCGTGAGAACAGGGAATAGGATAAGATGCTCACAGTGTTCCCCAGTAGCTCCTCAGCCATGTTGAAGGGCAGGTTTCCAACAGTTCATGGCGGTAGCAGACAGCGTCAGTGCCCTACCTTTCAAGACGCCCCAGGCGACTTCCCACAGCCTGTCTCTACAGTGTGGCCCCTGAGGGCCGCTGCCTGCACACTTGCCTGGCAGGTAGGAAGTGCTGGGAAAGGAGCAGTCCAAGCAACGGTCCTCAACAAATGACTATCAGGAGTTGTTTTGCTTAGCTTCACAGCCCATTTACTAGTAAATTCTGAAGCATGGGTTTTGCACTTTTCCCAGAGATTCCTTGTGGGATCATGCTCCAGTAGGCCCATGATGGCAACTGGCCTAGGGGTTCCCCCTTCATGTGGTTCCCTTTGATCCTTCCCTTCCTACCAGTTTCCTACCAATGTCCCCTTTGCTTCCCTACTTCACATCTCAGGGTCTGCTTTGGGGAGAATCCAAACTAAGAAAAATAAATACAAGCAGTGGGCTTTCCTTAAAAATGAATGTATTCGGGCGCCTGGGTGGCTCAGTTGGTTAAGCGACTGCCTTCGGCTCAGGTCATGATCCTGGAGTCCCTGGATCGAGTCCCGCATCGGGCTCCCTGCTCAGCAGGGAGTCTGCTTCTCCCTCTGACCCTCCCCCCTCTCATGTGCTCTCTCTCATTCTCTCTCTTTCAAATAAATAAATAAAATCTTTAAAAAAAAAAATGAATGTATTCAAAAATATTACTAAGGGACAACTAATAATGACAAAAACTTAAATATGCTAACACATATTGAGTATTTACCATAGGCCATGATATATATATATATATATATATATATATATATATATATATATACACACACACACACATACATATGTATACATGTAATAAAGATATATGTGTTATACATAATTTATATAGCATATGATATATATTATGTATAGTTTATATAATATATAATAAATATATGTATATTGTATATATTTATCTCACTTGATATTCACAGTTACCTTATTTTATAAATAAAAAGAGATATTAACCTGACCAAGCTCTTACAGCTAGTAAATGATGGAGTTGATAATAATATTCTTACATTTTGGTATTAAATTAATATTGTTATTAAGTTGATAGTGTTAGTCGTTTTGGGAAAAGTCTGGGTAGGCAGTGTGTGTATGCTATAATATTCTCATTCGGCAAAATAAAATATGTACTATAAATCCTTCTCACTAAAATAATTATGAAAATAACTACAAAACCTACTTTAGCCACATCTTCTGAGAAGGAATATAAACAAATGAATAGTCCTTTTATCCAAACCTCCTCCCCCTATCATAAGGATGTAATTTTCTTCTTCTGGAAAGAAACATTTTGAAAACAGAATGAAGAGGAAATGTACTCCGATAGGATAATTCCATCACTCCAGGCTTCCTTCCTACAGAGAAGAAAGCCTTCCTGAAATTAAAGCATGGCCGCTAACAGAGCACCAAAGATAGCTCAAGATAACTCAAATCGCCACATCACTAGAACAGAGCTGAACCTCAACATGTAGCTGGCTCTGAGATTTGCAAGAAGTATGCCCAGATGTCAGTCAGAGGACATCTCCATTTAAAACAGAAATACCTAAAAAGAGAAAAAAGAAAAAGAAAGACCTCAAATGCAAAAGGTCAGCAATACTGGGGGGATTGTTTTACAGCATACAGCAAAAGAGGTAAATGCTATTCCTAATGATGTCTGGCCCTGGGATATGTCCATCCTGCACAGCACGAACTAAAATGATTCATTCTAAGATCTCTACATTTGTGACAACACGGATGGACCTAGAGGGTATTATACTAAGTGAAATAAACCAGACAAAAGAAAAACAAATACCATATGATTTCACTTCTATGTGGAATCTAAAAAACAAAATAAATGAACCAAAAATAAAACAAAACAAAATAAAAAACAGACTTACAAATACAGAGAATAAACTGGTGGTTGCCAGGGGTGATGGGAGGAGCGGGGGAGAAATAGGTGAAGGGGATTAAGAAGTACAGACTTCCAGTTACAAAATAAAAAACTCACAGAGATGAAATATAGGGCATATCGTCAATAATACTGTAATAACATTGTATGGTGACAGATGGTAACTACATTTATTGTGGTGAGCATTGTATAATATAATCAATTGTTGAATCACTATGTTGTAGACCTGAAACTAATATAACATTGCATGTCAACTATACTTCAATAATAAAAACTTAAGTATATAAATAAATAAAATTATTCATTCTTAGATATAGTTGTTCTCTGCTTTAAGAAAACCCCAGAGGAATACTCAACTGGTGCATTTTTATATTTGTAAAACTTATCAGGCAGTGGATGGTATTATGTATCAAAATGTAAATCTGTTTACATTTTGACTTGGAATTTCAATTCTGGGAATTAAATGAACAGAGATAACAAATATAGAAATGTGTATCTATAAGACTTTTTTTTTATTAAATCAATACTCTTAATAGCACAAAACAAAAAGAACTAAATTGCATAGAGTACTGACTAAAGTATAATATATATATAAAATGGAATCACAGCCATCCATTATGAAGAAGGAATGATGTGATATAGGAAAAGTATTCATCATTGGGCCTGGAAAGTATTCTACCAGAGAACATGGTTAGTGGAGGCTCTTCATGTTCTAAACATATATAGAAATATCTAAAACTTTGCATAACAAATTCTGGATACCTTTATCTCTTCAGCTGAGATTAGTAAGTTTTCATTTCAAACTTTGTTAATTTTATTATTTTACAAGTGTATATTTTTACACCACTTTTTAACACTTTTGCGACCAACAGAAAGTAAAGATGTTTTGAAACTCTAAAAAGGCAAATTATAACACAAAAGAAACTGGGTTTACCTGTAATATTATTGCCCTAACAAGGAGATTCTATCCACTACAAAATTCTTCATCAAAAGATGCCCCGAGGAATGAATTGTATTGGTGCTTGTATACTTAGTTACAGATTATAGGTTCCTTGACTGAAGGTGCTAGAAACAGAGAAATTCAAGATTGGAGTCTTACAGGCTACTGTCAAAAAGTGAAAAGAATTTGCAAATTTATATCACTACAAATATTGTAAACTGGAAAAAACTTAAAAATTTGCAAAATTCCCATTGCAATTCAATTTATACAAGCCTATGTCTATAGTTGCTTAAAATAGGGTCCAAATGCAATTGTGCCAACCCAGCTTCCTTCAGGTCTCATTGGAGTCCAGGTCACAGCTGTGCACCATCAGGGTGTATTACACCTTCACAGACAACAAAGAAGCAGCACCAAAGAACAAAGGTAATGGATCTGAGTCCTAAGGAAGGAAGACAGAAGTCATGGGCAAGATACAGCAAGTGTGATGCCTGTTGACTTATGTTACAGCCTTCGGGTTTTTTATTCTATTAATTCTATGTTATTTAACTTCCTCTTGCATAACCAAAGAAGACATCTTTGTAAGTCTTTGGCACCCTCTTTTGGACAATCCGATTACTTCAAAACTGAAATTTGTTTCAATGAAATGGATTCTGGAGTATGTTATAGGCAAACTGAAATGAAACTTGTATTGATATTTTTAATATTTTTGTTTTCTATAGTTGATAGACTTTACTTTTAGAGCAGTTTTACATTTGCGGAAAAATCAAGCAGATAACACAAAGCTCCCATACCCTCCCCCATAGGTTCCTCTATTATTAACAACTTGGATTAGCATGGTACATTTGTTCAAGTTAATGACACAATATTAGTATATTAATTTTTTTTTTAAGATTTTATTTATTTATTTATTTGACAGAGACAGACACAGTGAGAGAGGGAACACAAGCAGTGGGAGTGAGAGGAAACCCAGAGGCTTCCTGCGGAGCATGGAGCCCGATGTGGGTCTCGATCCCAGGACCCTGGATCATGACCTGAGCTGAAGAGTATATTATTATTAAATAAAAATCCATAGTTTACAGTAAGGTTATACAATTTCATATGTCATTTTAGTATCAGAGAATAGTTTCACTGCCTTGTGCTTCACATCCTCATCCTTCCTCTCATTCCCCCAACCCCTGTAACCACTGATCTTTTTCATTATCTCCACAGTTTTTTTATGTCTCTATAGTTTTCCAGAATGACATAGACACATATACTGGAATAATAAAATATGTATTTGGGGGGCATGTGGGTGGCAGAGACAGTTAAGAGTCCTAAGATCCAGCCCCAAGCCAGGCTCCATGATCAGCGCAGAGTCTGCTTGAGTTTCTCTCTCTCTCTCCCTCTCCACTCCTCCCTGCTCACTTGTGCACTCTCTCTATAAAATAAATAAATAAATCTTACTATATGTGTGTGTGTGTGTGTGTATTTTTTCAGAATGGCTTATATCACTTAGCAATATGCACTTAAGAGTCTTCCATATCTTTTTATGGTTTGATAGTTCATTTCCTTTTGTCACTGAATAATATTCCACTGTATGGACGTACCAAAGTTTGATTATCCATTTCCTATTGATGAACATTTTGACTGCTTCCAGTTTGGGCAACTATGAATAAGACTGCTATAAACATTTATGTGCAGGGTTTTTTGTATGTGTTAATGGATATGTTTTCAACTCATTTGGGTAAATACCAAGTAGTTTGCTGGTAAGACCATGCTTAGAAACTGCCCAACTGGGCGCCTGGGTGGCTCAGTTGGTTAAGCGACTGCCTTCGGCTCAGGTCATGATCCTGGAGTCCCGGGATCGAGTCCCACATCGGGCTCCCTGCTCAGCAGGGAGTCTGCTTCTCCCTCTCCCGCTCCCCCCTCTTGTGCTCTCTCACTCTCTCTCTCTCTCAAATAAATAAATAAAATCTTTAAAAAAAAAAAAAGAAAAAAAGAAACTGCCCAACTATCTTACAAAGTGACTGCACCATTCTGTATTCCCACCAGCAACGAATGAGAGTTCCTGTCGTTCTGTATCTTCACCAGCTTCTGCTATTATTGGATTTTAGCCATGCATATTTGCATTAGTCGTGATGTATAATTTCCTATTCACTGTTGAATTCAATTTGCTAATATTCTTTTGAGGACTTTTGCATGTATTTTCAGAAGAGATTTGAGTCTGTTGTTTCCCTTTTTTTCTAATGTCTTTATCTGGTTTGGTGTTGGGGGAGGTTGGTGTAATGCTAGCTTCATAGGATGTGTTAGAAAGTGTTCTCTCTGCTTCTATTTTCGGTAAGACGTTGGAGAGAATTGGTGTCATTTCTTCCTTAAATGTTTAGTAAAATTCATCAGTGAAACCATCTAGAACTGGTGCTTTTGGTTTTGGAATTTTATTAAATAGTGATTCAAAATCGTTATAGATATCACTCTATTCAGATTATCTATTTCTTCTTGTTTGAATTTTGGTGGTTCTATCCAATTGGTCCATTTCATCTAAGTTACCAAACTCGTGTCATAGAGTTGTATAAAAAATTCCTTTATTGCCCTGTTATTGTCCATGGGATGAGTAATGATCAGTTCTTTTTTTTAAGATTGATTGATTGATTTGAGAGAGAGAGAGAGAGTGTGTGTAAGTGGTGAGAGGGGTAGAAGGAGAGGGAGACAGAGAATCTCCAGCCGACTCCCCACTGAGTGGGGAGCATGATGTGGAGCTTGATCTCACCACCGTGAGATCACAACCTGAGCCAAAATCAAGAATCAGACATTTAGCCAACTGAGCCACCCAGGCACCCCAGAGTAATGATCAGTTCTATCAGTATTTTACTTTGTGTATTTTGATGCTGTGTTGTTAGCAACATGCATATTAAGGACCCTGTTTTCATTATGTAATACCTCTCTTTAATCCTGATAATTTTCCTTGTTCTGAAGTCTTCTTTGCCTGAAACATAGTTACCCCAGTTTTGTTTTGATTAATGTCAGCATGGTAGAACTTTCTATAGCCTCTCCCTCTTTAACTATCTGTGTCCTTATATTTAAAATGGCTTCTTTATAGACAATATATAGTTGGGCCTTTTTTTCTTATCCACTTTAACATTCCCTGTCTTTTAACTGGTGTATTTAGACCATTCACTTTTAAAGTAATGATTGATATTTTGGATTAAAATCTACCACCATATTTATAACTATTTTCTTTGTTGTCCTTCTTTCATTCCTTTGCTTTAATCTTCCCTTCTTTTTCTGCCCCTCTGGTTTTAACTGAGCATTTTATATGATTCCATTTTCTCTGTCCTCTAACATATCAATTACACTTCTTTCTAAAATTATTTTCCTGGCTGCTATAAAATTTGCAGTATTTATTTAAAACTAATTACAACTAATCAAAATTCACTTTCAAATAACATCATAACCCTTCATTGGTATTGCAGGTATCTTATGACAGAATATCCTCAATTCCTTCCTCCCATCTTTGATAACATTGATGTCATTTATTTCACTTAAAATCTCTACCTAAAATCACCTAATACATTGTTGCTATTCTTGAATAGTTTTCTATCATATCAATTAACAATAATAAAAACAAAATATCTTATTTCACCTTCATATATGTATATCTGAGTTTCTGACATACATCATTTTCCTTCTCCTTTTGACATTTCTTGTAAGGCATGTCTACTATCAACAATTTTCTCCAGTTCTTTGTCTGAGAAAGTAGTTTTTATTTCTCTTTTACTTTTGAAGGATGATTTCTCTGGATACAGAATTCCAGATAGGTGGGTCTTAAAAAAAAAAAAAAGAAAAAAAACCACTTTAGGAGCACAAGGGTGGCTCAGTCGGTTAAGCATCCAACTCTTCATTTCAGTTCAGGTCATGATCTCAGGGTTGTGAGATGGAGCCCCACATCAGGCTCTGCGCTCAGCGCAGAGTCTGCTTCTCCCTCTTCCTCCCCCTTTGCCCTTCCCCTGGCTCACACACACACACTCTATTTCTCTCTCTCTCAAATAAATAAATAAATAAAATCCTTTTAAAAAAACACTTTAGAGGAGGAGCAGCAAGATGGCGGAGGAGTAGGAGACCTAAATTTCGTCTGGTCCCAGGAATTCAGCTAGATAGGGATCAAACCATTCTGAACACCTACAAACTCAACAGGAGATCGAATAAAAGTATAGCAGCAACTCTCTGAACAGAAAAGCGACCACTTTCTGGAAGGTCTCTTCTGATTTGTTTAGTGTATATTTTTCTGGGGTCATGGTTACCCTGTTAGCATTTTGTTCTCTCATTCATCTATTCTCCTCTGGACAAAATGACAAAACAGAAAAAATCACCTCAAAAAAAAGAACAAGAGGCAGTACTGACCGCCAGGGACCTAATCAATATGGACATTAGTAAGATGTCAGAACTAGAGTTCAGAATGACGATTTTAAAGATACTAGCTGGGCTTGAAAAAAGCATGGAAGATATTAGAGAAACCCTTTCTGGAGAAATAAAAGAACTAAAATCTAACCAAGTCGAAATCAAAAAGGCCATCAATGAGATGCAATCAAAAATGGAGGCTCTAACTGCCAGGATAAATGAGGCAGAGGAGAAAATTAGTGATATAGAAGACCAAATGATGGAAAATAAAGAAGCTGAGAAAAAGAGAGATAAACAACTACTGGATCATGAGGGTAGAATTCGAGAGATAAGTGATACCATAAGAGGAAACAATATTAGAATAATTGGGATCCCAGAAGAAGAAGAAAGAGAGAGAGGGGCAGAAGGTATATTGGAGCAAACTACAGCAGAGAACTTCCCTAATTTGGGGAAGGAAACAGGCATCAAAATCCAGGAGGCACAGAGAAGCCCCCTCAAAATCAATAAAAATAGGTCAACACCCCGACATCTAATAGCAAAACTTATGAGTCTCAGAGACAAACAGAAAATCCTGAAAGCAGCTCGGGACAAGAGATCGGTAATCTAAAATGGTAGAAACATTAGATTGGCAACAGACCTATCCACAGAGACCTGGCAGGCCAGAAAGGACTGGCATGATATATTCAGAGCACTAAATGAGAAAAATATGCAGCCAAGAATACTATATCCAGCTAGGCTGTCTTTGAAAATAGAAGGAGAGAGAAAAAGCTTCCAGGACAAACAAAAACTAAAGGAATCTGCAAACACAAAACCAGCCCTACAAGAAATATTGAAAGGGGTCCTCTAAGCAAAGAGAGAGCCTAAAAGTAACATAGACCAGAAAGGAACACAGACAATATACAGTAACAGTCACCTTACAGGCAATACAATGGCACTAAATTCATATCTTTCAATAGTTATCCTGAATGTAAATGGACTAAATGCCCCAATCAAAAGACACAGGGACTCAGATTGGATACAAAAAACAAGACCCATCGATATGCTGTCTGCAAGAGACTCATTTTAGGCCCAAAGACACCCCCCAGATTGAAAGTGAGGGGGTGGAAAACCATTTACCATGTTAATGGACACCAAAAGAAAGCTGGGGTGGCAATCCTTATATCAGACAAATCAGATTTTAAACCAAAGACTGTAATAAGAGATGAGGAAGGACACTATATCATACTTAAAGGGTCTATCCAACAAGAAGATCTAACAATTGTAAATATCTATGCCCCTAACATGGGAGCAGCCAATTATATAAGGCAATTAATAACAAAAGCAAACAAACACATTGACAACAATACAATAATAGTGGGGAAGGAAACAGGCATCAAAATCCAGGAGGCACAGAGAACCCCCCTCAAAATCAATAAAAATAGCCCCCTTTAACAGCCCCCTCACTGAAATGGACAGATCATCTAAACAAAAGATCAACAAGGAAATAAAGACTTTAAATGACACACTGGACCAAATGGACTCCACAGATATATTCAGAACATTCCATCCCAAAGCAACAGAATACACATTCTTCTCTAGTGCCCATGGAACATTCTCCAGAATAGATCACATCCTAGGTCACAAATCAGGTCTCAACCGGTACCAAAAGATTGGGATCATTCCCTGCCTGTTTTCAGACCACAATGCTTTGAAACTAGAACTCAATCACAAGAGGAAAGTCGGAAAGAACTCAAATACATGGAGGCTAAAGAGCATCCTACTAAAGAATGAATGGGTCAACCAGGAAATTAAAGAAGAATTTTAAAAAATTCATGAAAACCAATGAAAATGAAAACACAACTGTTCAAAATCTTTGGGATGCAGCAAAGGCAGTCCTAAGAGGAAAGTATATAGCAATACAAGCCTTTCTCAAGAAACAAGAAAGGTCTCAAATACACAACCTAACCCTACACCTAAAGGAGCTGGAGAAAGAACAACAAATAAAGCCTAAACCCAGCAGGAGAAGAGAAATAATAAAGATCAGAGCAGAGGGGCGCCTGGGTGGCTCAGTTGGTTAAGCAACTGCCTTCAGCTCAGGTCATGATCCTGGAGTCCCGGGATCGAGTCCCACATTGGGCTCCCTGCTCAGCAAGGAGTCTGCTTCTCCCTCTGACCCTCTTCCCTCTCTTGCTCTCTGTCTCGCATTCTCTTTCTCAAATAAATAAATAAAATCTTTAAAAAAAAATAAAATAAAATAAAGATCAGAGCAGAAATCAATGAAATAGAAACCAAAAGAACAGTAGAACAGATCAACAAAACGAGGAGCTGGTTCTTTGAAAGAATTAACAAGATTGATAAACCCCTGGCCAGACTTATCAAAAAGAAAGGAGAAATGACCCAAATAAATAAAATCATGAATGAAAAAGGAGAGATCACAACCAACACCAAAGAAATACAAACAATTATAAGAACATATTATGAGCAACTATATGCCAGCAAATTAGATAATCTGGAAGAAATGGATGCATTCCTAGAGATGTATCAACTACCAAAACTGAACCAGGAAGAAATAGAAAACCTGAACAGACCTATAACCACTAAGGAAATTGAAGCAGTCATCAAAAATGTCCCAAAACACAAAAGCCCAGGGCCAGATGGCTTCCCAGAGGAATTCTACCAAACATTTAAAGAAGAATTAATACCTATGCTTCTGAAACTGTTCCAAAAAATAGAAATGGAAGGAAAACTTCCAAACTCGTTTTATGAGGCCACCATTACCTTGATCGCCAAACCAGACAAAGACCCCAATCAAAAAGGCAAATTAAAGACCAATATCCTTGATGAACATGGATGCAAAAATTCTCACCAAAATACTAGCCAATAGGATCCAACAGTACATTAAAAGGATTATTCACCATGAGCAAGTGGGATTTATCCCTGGGCTGCAAGGTTGGTTCAACATCCACAAATCAATCAATGTAATACAATACATTAATAAAAGAAAGTACAAGAACCATATGATCCTCTCAATAGATGCAGAAAAAGCATTTGACAAAGTACAGCATCCTTTCTTGATCAAAACTCCAGAGTATAGGGATAGAGGGGACATACCTCAATATCATAAAAGCCATCTATGAAAAACCCACAGGGAATATCATTCTCAATGGGGAAAAACTGAGAGCTTTCCCCCTAAGGCCAGGAACACGGCAGGGAGGTTCACTATCACCACTGCTATTCAACATAGTATTAGAAGTCCTAGCCACAGCAATCAGACAACAAAAAGAAATAAAAGGCATCCAAATCGGCAAAGAAGAAGTCAAACTGTCACTCTTTGCAGATGATATGATACTTTATGTGGAAAACCCAAAAGACTCCACCCCAAAACTGCTAGAACTCATACAGGAATTCAGTAAAGTGGCAGGATATAAAATCAGTGCACAGAAATCAGTGGCAATCCTATACACTAACAACAAGACAGAAGAAAGAGAAATTAAGGAGTCGATCCCATTTACAATTGCACCCAAAACCATAAGATACCTAGGAATAAATCTAACCAAAGAGGCAAAGAATCTGTACTCAGAAAACTATAAAATACTCAGGAAAGAAATTGAGGAAGACACAAAGAAATGGAAAAACGTTCTATGCTCATGGATTGGAAGAACAAATATTGTGAAGATGTCAATGCTACCTAGAGCAATCTACACATTCAATGCAATCCCCATCAAAATACCATCCACTTTTTTCAAAGAAATGGAACAAATAATCCTAAAATTTGTATGGAACCAGAAAAGACCCCGAATAGCCAGAGGAATGTTGAAAAAGAAAAGCAAAGCTGGCGGCATCACAATTCCAGACTTCAAGCTCTATTACAAATCTGTCATCATCAAGACAGTATGGTACTGCACAAAAACAGACACATAGATCAACGGAACAGAATAGAGAGCCCAGAAATGGACCCTCAACTCTATGGTCAACTAATCTTCGACAAAGCAGGAAAGAATGTCCAATGGAAAAAAGACAGTCTCTTCAACATATGGTGTTGGGAAAATTGGACAGCCACATGCAGAAGAATGAAACTGGACCATTTCCTTACACCACACACAAAAATAGACTCAAAATGGTTGAAACACCTAAATGTGAGACAGGAGTCCATCAAAATCCTAGAGGAGAACACAGGCAGCAACCTCTTCGACCTCAGCCGCAGCAAATTCTTCCTAGAAACATTGCCAAAGGCAAGGGAAGCAAGGGCAAAAATGAACTATTGGGACTTCATCAAGATAAAAAGCTTTTGCACAGCAAAAGAAACAGTCAACAAAACCAAAAGACAACCGACAGAATGGGAGAAGATATTTGCAAATGACATATCAGATAAAGGGCTAGTATCCAAAATCTATAAAGAACTTATCAAACTCCACACCCAAAGAACCAATGATCCAATCAAGAAATGGGCAGAAGACATGAACAGACATTTTTCCAAAGAAGACATCCAAATGGCCAACAGACACATGAAAAAGTGCTCAACATCGCTCGGCATCAGGGAAATCCAAATCAAAACCTCAATGAGATACCACCTCACACCAGTCAGAATGGCTAAAATTAACAAGTCAGGAAACGACAGATGTTGGCAGGGATGCAGAGAAAGGGGAACCCTCCTACATTGTTGGTGGGAATGCAAGCTGGTGCAGCCACTCTGGAAAACAGTATGGATGTTCCTCAAAAAGTTGAAAATAGAGCTACCATATGACCCAACAATTGCACTACTGGGTATTTAGCCCAAAGATACAAATGTAGGGATCCGAAGGGGTACGTGCACCTTGTTTATAGCAGCATTGTCCACAATAGCCAAACTATGGAAAGCCAAGATGCCCATCGATAGATGAATGGATAAAGAAGAGGTGGTATATATATACAATGGAATATTATGCAGCCATCAAAAGGAATGAAATCTTGCCATTTGCAACGACGTGGATGGAACTGGAGGGTATTATGCTGAGCGAAATAAGTCAATCAGAGAAAGACATGTATCATATGACCTCACTGATATGAGGAATTCTTAATCTCAGGAAACAAACTGAGGGTTGCTGGAGTGGTGGGGTTGGGAGGGATGGGGTGGCTGGATGATAGACATTGGGGAGGGTAAGTACTATGGTGAGCACTGTGAATTGTGTAAGACTGTTGAATCACAGACCTGTACCTCTGAAACAAATAATACATTATATGTTAAAAAAAAAAAAAAAGAAGAAGAAGATAGCAGGAAGGGAAAAATGAAGGGGGGTTATCAGAGGGGAAGATGAACCATGAGAGACTATGGACTCTGAGAAACAAACTGAGGGTTCTAGAGGGGAGGGGGTTTGGGGGAGGGGTTAGCCTGGTGATGGGTATTAAAGAGGGCACCTACTGAATGGAGCACTGGGTGTTATACACAAACAATGAATCATGGAATACTACATCAAAAACTAATGATGTAATGTATGGTGATTAACATAACATGATTTAAAAAAACATTAAAAAAAACCACTTTAAACATTTCACTACACTCTCTTGTTTGCATGGTTTCTGACAAGGAGTCCAATATAATTCTTATAGGGGTCCCTCTATAGAGAAGTCCCCCACCCTCCTGACTTCTTTCTCTGTCTTTGGGTTTTTGTAGTTTGAATATAATATGTATAGGTATAGTTTTTGGTGTTTATCCTGCTTGGTATAATCTGAGCTTCTTGGTTCTGTTACTTGGTGACTGACATTCATTTGGAAAATCCTCAGCATTATTACTTCAAATATCTCTTCAGCTCCTTTTTCAGTTTTTCCATCTGTTATTCCCATTCTGTGTGTGTTGCACCTTTTGTAACTGTCCTACAGCCCTTGGATATTCTGCTCCATTTTTTCATTCTTTTTTCAGTTTAGGAAGAGAGTGTTTGCTTTGATAGTATCCTATTCATTCTTTATGACGAAAATTTGATTCTTATATTTCAAATTCATAGTCCTAACCCCCAGTATCTCAGAATGCGACTCTATTTGGAGACAGGGTCTTTAAAGAGATAATTAAGGTAAGATGAGGTCACTATGGTAGGTCCTAATCCAATATTACTTGTTTCTTACAAGAAGAAATGAGGACACAGTTACAGAGGGAAAGCAACGTGAAGTCACTGGGGGAAGGCACTCCTGTGCAAGCCAAGGAGAGAAGCCTTGGAAGAAACCAACCATGCAGATACATTGATCTCAGATTTTTAGCCCCCAGAATTGTGAGAAAAATAAATTTCTGTTGTTTAAGCCACCCAGTCTGTGGTAATTTTATGGCAGCACCATGAAACTAATCAAACACCAACCAGAGGATGTGCCCAAGTTTTGGTTTTTTCCAATGTACGTTCATATACCTACATTGCAGCACCAAACTTTTATTTTGAAACCATTTGTTTTCTCTTTGGCTATGTAGAAATAAACAGGGAAAGTAATAATAAGCAGGGAAAGTTAGACAGAAATGTCTCTGCCACCATACAGATTTCACATGGCTCAAACTGTGGGCTGCTTCTTGGAGACTGGGAATTTTTATAATCCCCAAATAATACCAAGGTCAAAGCCAAGTCCATGAGAAGAGCTGTGGAGTTATGCATCGCCTTATGGTATCTCATCATTTTCAAAGTCTCACAGGGACTGGCCCACATGCCCAAGCGAAAAGGGGAATCATGTATAGAAGGCTAGGTGATGAGACTCAGGAAAATTGCAAAGAAGGATTTGTACTGACTATTTTTGTTTGAGCTCTAACCTGTAGCCCGACTTCAATTCTAAGCTCAACTACCAATGAGAGGAAGAAGCCAGACAATTCACTTCACTCCACAAGAAGTGCCAGTTTTCTCATGTGTGAAACAAAAGTATCAATCCATTAGCCAACCTCTGAGGCTTTCGTTTTTATTTTATTTTTTTAAAGATTTTATTTATTTATTTGACAGAGAGAGACATAGCGAGAGAGGGAACACGGGCAGGGGGAGTGGGAGAGGGAGAAGCAGGCTTCCCGCGGAGCAGGGAGCCCGACGCGGGACTCGATCCCAGGACCCTGGGATCATGACCTGAGCCGAAGGCAGACGCTTAACGACTGAGCCACCCAGGCGCCCCATCTCTGAGGCTTTTAATAGCTCCCAAACTTTATAAATAATAAAAGCAAAGATAATATCCAGTAAGAAAAATCTGTGATGCCAGACTTAAAAGAAGCTTGAGTCACTCTCTCTATGGCATCCCCATGACTTGTACAAGTCTGTATGAAAATAACCAAAGGCAAAGCAGTGATCTCACTGCAGTGTAAGTCAGGCAACTGAAGTGATATCAGTGAAAATGTCAGAATAAGAACCTCTGAAAATTTACCCTCTCATAAAAGCAATGAAAAAATAATGGCAAAGATTGTCAGAACCAACTTTTTCGCAGCTCCGGATATTAAACAAACACTTGTAGTAACCCAAGGACTATTTATTCAAGGAAAAAAATATTAAACAAACTTTTTCGCAGCTCCGGATATTAAACTTTTTCGCAGCTCCGGATATTAAACAACTTTTTCGCAGCTCCGGATATTAAACAAACACTTGTAGTAACCCAAGGACTATTTATTCAAGGAAAAAAATGGCTAAACAGTCATAAGAGCAGCAAGCCTTTTGGTGTTTTCTTTTTAAGATTTATTTATTTATTTTAGAGAGAGAGGGAGAGAGAGAATCTTCAAGCAGACTCCCCACTGAGCACGGAGCTGGATGCAGGGCTCAATCTCATGACCGTGAGATCATGACCTGAGCCGAAACCAAGAGTCCAATGCTCAACCAAGTGAGCCACTTTATGGTGTTTTAACCTACCCTAGTACCTAACTGCTGTGGGAGACAGTTTGGCGATTCCTCAAAAAGTGAAACATAGGGGCGCCTGGGTGGCTCAGTCAGTTAAGCCTCCACCTTCAGCTCAGGTCATGATCTCAGGGTCCTGGGATTGAGCCCCACATCGGGCTCCTAGCTCAGCAGGGAGTCTGCTTCTCCCTCTCCTTCTGCCTCTCCCCGCTCCACTCGTGCTCACTCTCTCTCTCTCTAACAAATAAATAAAATCTTTAAAAAAAGTGAAACAAAGAGTTACCACATGACTCAGCAACTCCATTCCTAGGTATATACTCAAGAGAAGTGCAAACATATGTTCGAAAAAAAATTTGTACACAAATGTTCACAGCAGCATTATTCATGATAGCCATAAAATGGAAACAAATCAAGTGTTCATCAATTTATAAGTGAGTAATAAAATGTGGCACAGCTAGCTGTGCAAGGGACTATCACCCATCCATAAAAAGAAATGAAGTATTGACACTTGCTGCCACATGGATAAATCTTGAAGACTTTGCTAAGGGGAAGTAGTGAGGCACATGATATGACGTTTACACGAGATGTCCGGTATAGGCAAATCCATAGCTACAAAATGTGATTAGTGGTTTCATCTTTTTGGA